>NC_088983.1:54259757-54459757 GCF_963932015.1 Anas acuta | reverse complement strand
TTTTCCAAGTCCTTTATAAAAGCTAACAATGAGGGAAAACAAATCAGGTCGCTCTGTAACCAAAACATAATTTCTCTCTCTAGCAGTGCCTCAATCATATTTCAAAATCCTGACTGCCACACCATCAGCTAACGTGTAAAAAATGAACAACAAAAGGGATTAGTGGCTCAACAGAGAAGTCAAGATTTGTGCATCTGGCATCACAGTCAGTGTTGGTCCCCAACAAAAAAGAGATGTCTGCATAATTTAATCTGTGTTCTGGTCACTTACGTTTCATGTGTAACGGGTACTGCTGGTTTACCATGAATGAGATCAATCCTGCAATTTCTTTTTTCTACTTCTGTATGGTATTCACTGTCTTCAAAACACTCAAGTTCTCAAAACAGGGGCAGAAGTTATATTTAGTTTCATGCCCTATATTGCAGAAAAGAATGCTGGTGCTCAACAAATTAATTGCTGGTCAGCCACTGAAGCAGTGGACAAAGCAACATTTTAGCTGCTGTCCTTAGGATATTTCAGCATCACAAACTCTCCAGTCTCTTGTTGTAACACTTTTAGTGTAGAGTGCATTTCCTAATGTGAAATAAAATAGGCAAAGACTGAAGTGGAAGGAAATCCCTTCCCAGGGAGGGATGCTTCAAAACCAGGCAAGCACAGAGTCCTAGCAACGTGCTTTATGCAAACTGTTCTCTACATCTTGCTGGAGGTTTTAAGTGCCTAACGCCTATAATAATCAAACAACCTAAGGCTTTTCTGATTAAATCTATCTCTCACATTCATACGGAAAGTTTGCTAGCTCCAGAGAGGGAATGTGGGATCACTGCAACCCTCCCTGCAGCATTACATCATGCACTCAGACATACATTATGCTCCATGGGAGGGGTGTAACCCCTCCAGACCTGGCAGGGTCTCTTGCTGGACTTCCCATCATTTGTTCCTTTGAATTGCTGGAGGGACTTTGAAAAATACTGGCTGGACTTCCTTCATTCAGAGAGAGCCATAATTTTGACAGCATTGTGGTAAGACTAAGGAATAAGCCATGTAGCTTTTGTAGGTATCACGCCTAAATCAAACTCAACTAAAAAATCAGTCTCTTGAAACTCAGAGATGTGTATTTTATACCTGCAGGGGCAACACCGTATCTAATTACCTTCCCTCTTCTAATTGTTAACACTGGCACAAGCCTCACTAGATATCTGCAGCACTTAAAGGCAAATAACGGGACTCCTGTCTTGTTAGGTTGTCCCCAGCCTGCTCTTCAAACAGCTTAAGAATCACCTATGCAATTGAGAGGGGAAAAAAAGAAGCACAGAGAAAAAGTAACTTTCCCTAAGTCATATGACAGCTTGTGGCAGAGCAGCAGTCCAAGATCATTATTTCCAGTCAAAAAGGTAGCACATGAGCAATCAGGCTAAGTTCTTTTATCATCATCTGCCCTTAGCTGAGACAAAGTCCTATTTTCAGGCAACCTATATTGCTTTTTTTAAGTGATGAATTGAAAGGCATTTTGCCTTCCATGTCACTTCATTCTGGTATCTCAGATCAGCTTGCAGCAGTTAACTAAAAATTGCAACAACCCTTGCAGCAAGGGATGGAGTACACTTCTTTTCGCAGTCGGGGTGTTCGCAACACGAAGATAAAGACACGCAGCAGAGCTAGTCCCATGCAGTATTGCCTACCTGCTCCAGATTTCCCCTGCCCCTTCTTCCATTTAAAGGATAATAAACATTTCTCTTCTGGAGCACCTCTGTGGAGCTAAGTTGTGGTGTCCAGTTAGAGGCCTTCACTAACTACAGAAGCGTGTTTGCTAACAAAGATTACCTAGAAACAACTTTCCAGAGTATGTAGCCACTAATGATGAACATACCATATTAATTCTTTGTAGCTCTTCTCCTCTCAGGTAAGTAGAAGACCTCTGTATGCGTTCCTGAGCATTTGCATGTCTCCTTGGTCTTCTCAGCTGGTGTGGCAACTTGCTAGACAACGGTCAGCATTACACGAGGCTACTTGCATGAACACTGCTGAACTGATGCTCTGACAGGCGCTGCCCCAAAGCTGAGGAAAGAGAAGAATGGAAAATTTTAGCCATAAAGACAGATGGAGTATAAACTATATTAGCTGAAGACTTGTTATCTGAGAGCTCTTCTCCTCCAGGTCAAGCCGATGCCTATTTCGTTAAAAAATAAAAAAACAGAAACACCCACACACATCAGCAGCAGGAACAAAAACCCTGCTAAACAGGCAGCCATAGAGAAGATTAAAACTTTGACCAAACAAAAGTTGATTTGTTAAGCATCTTGCCCAGTTGTCCCGATTATATCAAAAAGCAGAACTGTGATCCATTAATGAACACATAAAGGGATGCATGACATGGCTGGTTTTACTTGCAGTCGAGACAAGGCTCTTCAGTGACGTATCTGGGGATCATTTATTAATCCTTGCCCAGTTTGTTTTCATGCTGTGTCAGAGAATCTAAATGGAAAACGGGTGCTTTGCTTTATCTCTGCAATTCTTTGTTTGGATGTTTGTTTGTTTTCAAAGCTTGCTTGTCTGATTAATAAGGCCAGTGTCGTGCAGAATAAAAGAGCAATGTGTCACATTAGTTTTTCGCACAGTTAAATGTCCTCCTGGTTCAGTGTCTAGTTCCCTGTTCTAGGGATCCTTTTTTTTTTTTTTAAAAAAAAAAATTCTCATTACTTCCATGTGATCTATAGATAAAAGAAGTTGATTGTCCTTTGAACAAGCTCAAAAGCTATGTACAGTTTGATTTTTCCTCTATTTTAACATATTAAGCAGGAATAATCCAAGTCAACGTGTTTACACCAAAATAAATCAGAGGAACAAACAGGTATGTAGGACGTTAACAAACGCATGGAATTTTTCTAGATTGCCATACTCCCTGAGTGTAATCACAACTTAGTTAAATCACTGGAAACCATCACTAAAAAAACAAGTGAGCCCTGAATTTCATGAACAACCTCAGACTCCAAGAAGCCTTAGCTACCACTGTAAATGGGAAGATATAAAATTAATGAGGACACAGGAGCTAATGGTGAAGAAACTAATTGCCCCCTTTCAGTATTTTCCTGAATTGTAACACTCAGGGTTTTTTAGACCTTTAGCAGTCAAAGAAGATGGAAGACTAATGTGTTGTTTGATGCTGTGCATCAGGGGAAAAAATAGCTTCTCTAGCTTTCACAATTAAATGTGAAATATTTCACAATTAAATGTGAAATATTGTGAAATATTTAATTGTGAAAGCTAGAGAAAGTAAATATTGTTATCCTGTAGTATATTACAATATAGTAGGATGCTAATTGTTGTGAAACACACTTGAATTTTTTTTGTTTGCTTTCTGTTTGTTTGACTTTAATCAGCCATTGCACCTGCCTAAGTAAATTACTTCTTATTTCATTAATAGGACAAAAGCCAAATAGTGATCATGAGACAAAGGTCAGAAATAATTACGCCATTTGTTTATGCTTGTACAAATGTTTTCTACAGAATAATAGTTCTTCAGTAGAGTTACCAAAGATACATAGTTCATTTATGAAATCTTCTCACATTTGTACAAGGAAATTTACCAAAAAAAAAAAAAAAAAAGGTACATAGATGCCAGAGCTCTAAATCAATATCTGAAAAAGTTTTTTCAGAACTGAAAAAACAACAAATACACAAAACTGATGTTTTTCTTCAACTCATTTTCAACCCCAAAATAAACAAGCAAACAAAAGAGCAAAAGCTCGATTTTCCCTTGAAAATTTTTGACCAAGTTTTTAGCCAGTACCTGCAGGAGAGCAGAAAGCAACATACTGCTAACAGCTGGGCACCTGCTGGCACTCCGTGTTGGAATGAGTCCGTGTGAAAGGTCTGACGTACTGCTAAGCGACATGCTACTGGGATTTGCAGATGCAGTCTTGGTGAAATGAAATACAACCCCCTCTTCATTCAATACCACTTTAATGCTCTGGTTTTGTTTTTATTGCAGCATTGTTTGCAAGGTCCAGACTACGTTGATATTTGCCATGACAGACACTTTTACTTTTTAGTTCCCTGCCTCATTACAGGCTGGATTATTCCTGTAGCCCAACCCCAGTATCTGGTCTCTAACAGTAGCCAAGACTGAGTGCCCTCAGGAGAACACAGGAACCTCACAAGCATCCTCCTCCTATTTTAACTCCTGAAATCCTCAAAATAATTGCACTTATTGCAAAAACACGTTCTTGAGGAGGAGATGACATGGTTCCTTCAAAACAGAGACTGAAAGCGCTGTCACTGTCGTCAATGTGAAACAAAGCAAATAGTCATCAAATACAGCACCATCTGCTAGAGACAAGATGATTCAAAATAGCCACAAAATACAGAAATAGCTGAAGTGGTCGTTGAGAGAGGCTAGTGACTAGTAATTTAGCTCGTAAATTACTATTAACTTCTGAGATTTTTTTTAAGAGCTTTGTGAAGTTTCAGACTTCCCTACCAAATCTGTCACTCTGCCAGCTATATCCAAAAAGGAGAATTCACGGGGCTAATAAGAATGATTACTTTGGCCTAGCTCTCTAGTAAAACACCAAGAATTGCTGCTACACTATTCATTTAATGTAAACAAGATATACTTACTTCATTGATCATTATACGGTCTACACTGTTGTTTAAACATAGTTTTTCTGAGTGAGCCAGCTGCTGAGGATAAAGCTAGGATCAGGTGCCTCCCAGAGCTGAATACTCCTTTCACAAACACTTCGAGCTGCAATCAGAGATCACACAAATAATACATCCCATCTCAGCGACACCTGGTTTCCTGACATGAGTCTACAGAAGGGACTGAAGCAATAAAATACCAAGAAAAATGGAAAAAGTCTACGCCAGGAAGGTTCTTCATAGTCAAAGGTCTAAACTGTGCGACATTCATCTTGATTTGCAAGGAACTATTCTTGCTTCACTTCATCTGCTGTTGCTTTCAAAACTTGTTTTTTTCCACTGATCTGGAGGCAGCTGGATAACTACGTTTTATTTCTGGACACACACTCACAGATTTTCAAGGGACCCTCATTGCTGCATCTGTCTCAGTTATTTGGAAAGAAGGAAGGAAGTAGTGTGTGTGTCAGTGTCTGAGACAGAAACTTCATATGTAAAGCATTTCCAGGTGCCCATTTTCCAACTAAGAAAAGAAGTTCTTCTTTCCCTTTTGACACCCACACCCACCTGCATCCTCCCCTCCTAACTCATGCCCCTCTCTGTGCATAGATCTGTGTTACGCTGCCTGGGAGGTTTTCATTTTCAACACGCTGGAGATCACCGAGAAATACTTAACTACCAAAACCTGATGGATGCCCTGGGAAAGCACAGCCCAGATTATACATTTGCTGAAATAATATCATAGTCCTGCCTCTTAAGGTAGCCTGTAACCTGCTTGTCTTCAAAATATCCGCAACCTATTGTGCTTCGTTTGGAAACGCTAGTCGCTCAGGGTGGTGTTTATGCCTGACACAGACCAGATAAACTCCAGTCATCACCTCACAATACTTTCTTTTTTTTTTTTTTTTTGAATTTAATCTTTAAAAGGACAGGCTGCTGGTTAACTGAGACTCCCCTGTTTGATTGACAGTATCTGTCAGAGGCAATGAACTCCACTTGAACATTGCCTTTATGTTGCTGTGTAAAGTTGTTCAACTGTGACCCTTCCATCTGTTCCAGCTAATCTGAAAGTCATTTAGGCCCGCTTCTCCATTCATCCTAAACACAGCACATTCTCCTGTTAACACACATATGCAAAGTTGTCGGGCTGTCAGCTACGTAAGGGCTTTTTCCCCTTCTTTCCTTTCTTTTTTTTTTTTTTTTTGAAACTCTCACGACATCTATGTAAACATTCCCCTGTAACAACTATAATTTAATATATATATATAATATATATATTTTTGTGTGTGTATATATCAGAAAGTATTTCAAACCTTGCTAGTTACTTTCCATGAATATGCCAGTATGTTTCATAGCATCACTTCAGAAAAGATGCAAAATAATTCTTTAAGGGGAAGTCATCAAGAAGCTGACTTCAATATTCCTGTGTTGATGTGCAAGCCTCCAGATTTTCAAGACCAAGGAAAACGATTGCCTCAAAGATCTTGACCAAAAAGTGCTTTTAAGATTTTGGAAGACTATTGCTCATAAATGGCCGTCCAAGATTCAAATCAAGTTCAAATACCTAAGATTTCATACCCTATCTGATACGCAATATGAAAAATCATGCAAGCTTAGGAAAACATCTGAAACACTAAACAGTTTGATACTCTTTCTTAGTTTGCCCTTTAAAATTCATCTTGCACAGATCAGAACCTACTGATGATGTCAGCACTGTATTTTTAATAATAAATAAATAATCCGTTCCGTGCACACAAACTTAACATTGACCATAAGCTTAACTTATCATCCTGCTCAAATACCGCTGTAAAACTATAAATTACATCCTACGAAACTAAGAGAAACCCCACAAGTCACGTCAGAGGTATCCAAGGAAATACACAGAGAAGTTTCCTACCCCCAGGAATCATAATGGTGATGCAAGAAGCTAATAATGCCAATATAAATTTCATCATTTGTTATTCATTTCTGGCACATCCATAAACACCAAAGTCTTTGCATGGAACTGTGTAAGTAAAGAAAAAAGGAAATGCTTAATGATACCTCATCTACAAGATGAGAACAAGCTTGCACATAAAATTTTTTCATAGATTAAGAACAAAACACCTATTTCAGGGGAAAAATAAGAGGGTTGCTATTATGCAGAATTTGTTGTGCATCAAGAAGAGACTCAAGTTAAATGCTGTACACGCTCCTGCTGTTTCTCAGCTATTTATTATATGGGATGTACACATCCCATAGAAGCCTGACTTCTTAGCAAATTGAATGACACTTGTAGCAAACCTTTGTTCCCGTGGGTGATTTCTCTGATAGAAGTTATAGAGAAGAACAGAATCAGGGGGGGAAAAAAAAAGAACAGGAAAAAAAAAAAAGCCTGAAATCTCTCTAGCCTACTGTTCAGCTCGGCCATTTAGAAGTACGGAAACTAGACTTCCTTTTCATGTACATGTATTACCCACTGCGCTTGTCATGAAAACCTTTCTCACAGGACTCGGGCAAAGCCCATGGGATGAACTTTAGCATTTTATTTTAATTTTTTTTTTTTTTGAGGAAAAAAATACTATTAAGAAAAGTAGCATTCCTGATTCCTCAGGATCAGGTCAGTGCAAATCCTTCTAATGCAGTGCTAATTATGAAAATCACCCTAAGCCACAAGCACAGGTCCAGCAGGGTCACTTCGGCTGGGTTCTGGGTGCTGCCTGACACTACCAGGCTTGTGCCACTGCTTCCCTTTTACATGTACATGTGGTAAGGGGAAAATGAATTTAATTTGCTGTGACCTAGAAATAGGACGTGAATTTCCACAGAGAGAAGATGTCACAGAGAAGGAATTAAATTTCATTAGGGATGGAAGAGAAGGTGGATTTCCAGAAGTAAGGTAGCTATGCATAATTCAAAAACCTCTAGGGAAGATCAGGCCTTTGTGATTTCCCAAGATCTCCAAATAACCACAGGAATCCGCAACAACTAAAGGACAGGGAGAAAGAAGTTGGGGTAAAAGTGACATTGTCAGTCCAAGAAGGCTGCAAAGAAACAACCAGCTTCTAAGATGCACTGAAAGCTACAGGCAAGTTTCATTTTTTTTTTCAGGATTAACACCAGTTGATTTTTCTAAATAACAGGACTTCATGGGAATATGCAAGGAATATTCAAGTACTTTGGGGTCTCAAGGAAAAATGGGTGGATTTACAGTGCCAGTGAAGGGGTCCTGAAGGGAAGTTCATGGGGAAATAATAATACATGAAGGTTTAAGCTGAAAATAAATCTGTTCTGTATCCGTAAGTTATACCACTATAGCAGTGCACGCTGTGAAGCCCGTTATATTTACAGATCCTTTTCCTTAACATACAAGTGTGGGCATGATATGGTTTTAGGAAAAGAACAGCACTATCGTAGGCAGTACAAGGCAACAAGTTTTACTCAGGAAATACACAGCATCCGAATGAGTGGTAGCTTCTAGAAAACAACTTGATTCAGTGTTATGATGAACATTGCAGGACTCTAATACTTTGTTATTTCTTTATGCCAGCAGAGAAGTACTGAATGTAGCCTGCCTCCCAAGGTGCAGGTCTTCGGCTTCCTTTCACCATCCAGTTTGCATCAAATCTTTGGCCAGCCCTCATTACAGAAGAGATGATTTATTACATTTAAGTGCTGCAACCCTTCTACCTATGCTACCTTTATCTGAAAACAGAACTGATAAAATAGTATGAAAATCTATTTGCAGACGGTACTATGTCGTCTACTTCAAACATTCTACAACAACAAAAAAACATAGAGAATGGCTTCAAAATGATAAGATTTTTGAAAGTAACCTCCAAGTTACTACTTGCATTTTGATCTTCACCCTTATGACATATTCAATAAATCTTTTCACATTCAAGACAAAAACATACTTTCAAATGTGGGGAAAAAAAAAAAAGAAAGAAAAAAAAATGAAAAAAAAATGAAAGAAAGAAGGCTTCTTCGTAATTATACGACTCCAAGAGCTGGAGACTAGAAAAAAAAATAATAATAAAAATGTAGAATTCTGAGCTTCAACCTCTAAGGAGATTGAAAAGTCAATTAGTCCATTTTCTTGCCTCTAATCTCAACACAACAACTGATGGAAGAAGATAAAAATCACACGCCTCTTTGCATGATGCTGCCATACATACAATGGGAAACATTTTTCTATTAAGCGATGACTTAACAACTGGTTGTACACATCAGAAGTTTTCAAAATAGAAACACCCATTCTTATCCGCCCAAAAAGAGAAGCCAGAAAGTCAACTCTTAACTTGCCATTACTTATCTTGCTTTTTGAAAACTGCTAATAGACAAAGTACAGAAGTATTATCTGTGATAATCTTGATCCCATCAAGGCATCAAATCTCAGTCTGAATCACCAGTTACCCCTTTTGCAATGCCCATTATAGGAACTTCATGCATTTCATCTGCATGCCTGTAGCAAACACTATGAATACTGCTAACAAGAAACAGCTCTACGTCTGTGTTTGTCTGCATTAATACCTCACGTTATTGTTGTGGACACTTTTTCAATCCAGAAAGATTTGCAAATAAAAAAAGAAAAAAAAGTAAATAACCTGCCTGTGTCTGCACAAGAATTAACAGAATTCAGTAGATACAGCCGCCGTGCAATTTTTGCTGCGTATAATCCAAGCCTCAGGGTATTTCCTGAGTTTTTCAGCTTGAAGACAGGACCATTTTCTTCCTTTAATTCGTCACATTTGTCTCAAAATTGGAAAACAGAACTGACAATGTAGAAATGTTACAGCTTGAATTTGATTGCTTCACACTAGTAACTGCTCTGTATATCTGACAAAGATGTTTTGTGGCACAAAAAAAAAACTCTTAAAGACATTAATCTACATGCACCATAGACTATGGAAGTAATTGTCCCATCAAAAAAAAAAAAAAAAAGTTTAATCTAAAAACCTAAATGAAGTTTATTAAACAAACAAACTAAAACCAACCCAACAACACTATTTGTCATTCTCAGGCTGCTGAGTAGCAAAACAAACGTGGAGGCAAGCTCATGATCAATAAGGCGAGCACAGCAGACATAAGGGTCTCAAAGCAAATATTACCAAAACTTGAGGAATTAGAAATAGTGACTGAAATGGGATGTAGGAACATTAGCTACATTACTCACATGCTCCACTATCAATCAGTGCTATCTTCCTATTTAAATCTTTATTTTCTGTCAGGTATCACAATTTATTTACAATGACTTCTCAGATAACTTTTGGAACTTTGGACAATATGCTGAATGAATTACAAGCATGAATTGGTCTACTAAATGCAAAGCTTTCAAACGCCAAAATCCATCCTTTTCTTTTTATATCTGCTTTTAAACCCACCATTTATTTTTATTTGAATTTCCAAGTTAAGCATTTCAATGTATTTAAATCACTGTTGTCCTCTCTTCTCTCAGCTTCCAGGAAGACTGATCTTTTAATTTTTTATTTTCTAATGAAATCTGATATTTCTGATATTATTGTATAATGATATGAACCAAGGAGTTGTGGCTCTGACAAAAAGCATGACTTACAGCAGCTTATCCCGTCCATGGAATAGTTGGTTATGCTGTGTAATAACTGGTAACACCATCTGTCACAGCACATAATTTTACATGTAACAAAAGTATCCGGGGGGTCCTAGGGACTGCTTTAAAACCTAAATCTAAGTTCAAGTTGATACTGGCAGAGAGAGAGGTCAGTTTCATACACGATATTTAATAAAGGAACTAATGAAGTAAGGGAAATAATAAAATTAATGAAGATGTAAGTAAAAAAATCTGTATTGCTAAAACTAAAATCTGGATCGTGTGAAACTTATTAGGTCCCCACTTTGCCAAACTATTAAGTGGGTGTTATACACTAAATTACTACATGGGTGGCTGTGCTGACCTACTCCACCTATAGTACCCGCTCATATGCCATTTGCTACAACCAAGTACCATGTTTGCATATTCAACATGGGGGATTCTTTCCAAACAGACTGCGTTATCCTTGTGGTATTTCTTTTATCCTCTTCCCTGTAAAAGGCTTTCCTCCTTAAATTCAACGGGCAGAAAGAAATCACAGAACTATGCAATTTTTATAAAATAAATAAAAATGTCACCACTTAACCTTTGGTGAAGCAGTGAGATGCTGGCAGTGAATGTACGAGACCAATCCCTGAGTGAATTTTGATTTTGGGGTCCAACCTTGCACATCATGCTTTCCTCATGGGTATTTGCCACTGCTCCTGTAAGCGGTCACATCCAAGGAGGCAGAGTCTCCTCCCTCCAGAGAGCAGTGTGTTAAGCCAAACACCACTCATTCACCTCTGGCTATGGAAAACAGAGTTGATCTGGGGAGTTCAATCAAAAAAGGTGAAGGGCAGAACTACCAGAACAGCACGGATGTTCAGGATGGAGTTTGCAGCTAAACAAGTGTGGTATAAAACCCAAGCTCCAGTACAGGAATGCTTACATGGCCCCTTCCCAGGGATCCCGCAGGAATCTAGTGGGAGCCTACTCAACGTGGTTTTCTTCCACACAAGACAAATAATTAATTCTCAGAGGTAGCCCTTTGACATGACCACACACATCTATCAGCTCTTTCTGCCTGCCAAGCAGCCGAGGAGTGCCCAAGGGGCCTGTCCTCAAGGGGCAGGGTGACCAGGGATCCAGAGGAAGAGCCTCACAGCTGGGCCCTGAGAGGAGCCATCCCTCCTCCTGAGCACAAACACGACCCCATTAGACCAAGCTAAAACAACCCAGACTTGTAACAACAGAGTACAAATGATTTCAGAATAAACTCAGGCCCAGGAGCATGCGACTCCATCTTGATCGTACGCCGCCCTTCCGCCAGCACTGAGCCAAACAAAATGGCAGCACATTTCCTTTCGCCTCACAGAGATGGTTAGGCCTTTTCATTTGCTTATTTTAGCTAACCTCAGATCAGATCCAGCATTATGGCCTGCTCACTTTTTAACAGCTTCAGGGGGAGACAACAGATGTTTCACTTCCTTGAAGTCCTCCTGGCCCAAAGCCAGTCACAGTCACCTGAAGGCTCTTGGCTCTGACCATAAGGCTCCCTTTCGTCTCTCACAGCCTGCATTCAGTGCCTTCTCCACGACCTGAAATCACATTTTGTGACGCAACGTCTCCTTCACGAGCAAGAAACCAAATGCTTATGGCACTTCCTTTATCAAAGTTTAACTGCCACTACAGAAGCAATTTGTGAGACGGGCTTTCCAAAATCCATCAGGTACAAGCAGCTTAGCCAGTCGGTCAGTTGATGTTCGATGACTACCTGATGCTACTCAGAAGCTACAGTTCAGGGGATTTCTGCATTACTTATCCAGTTAGCGCAACAAGATGAGGTCCTGCAGTCTACACATCAACTACTGCTTAACACAAAAAGTTCAACTACAAGGGAAGTGGGACAGAGAGCTCTTTGGAAGAGAAGTAACACAAATGTTGTTTACCTCCTTCATTTTCAGAACTTATGTGGAGCACTCGGAATTAATGGGTGTCTAAACTGAAGCAAATTTGTACAGTGACAGCAGGAGAGAACCATGGGACAGCCCCAGAAATTGTTCAGTATTTGAGCTAAACTTTCTTATCCGCTTTAAAAAGCCATAAATGAGAATTTTTAGGATGTTACACAGAGAATCCATCAGCTACTCCAGCTAAAAGAACTGCAAGCTGTCTAACCTGATAGCAAGGATACCACACCCAGCCCCCCAAAAAAACAGCAGCAACGTGCTTGAAATTTTAACTTCTAAAGCTTCATTTCTGCTCTTTCCTTAGGGCTATGCAGTTTGGTGTGGTGATTTCCAGGACCCCTCCTTTTCCAGGCAGAGCCAGCCAGGTCCCCTGACATTGGTCCTGGGTGGCATGCCGAGCAGACATGCACTGGGGTGGGAAACATTGAACTTCATCCTTAAGAAGTATCAAAAGGCGACTTCATTAAACCTAAAGATTTTTTGCAGTGAGGTAACAGCTTATAGTGTATTGCAAGGAGATATGAGAAAGGGCAGATTTTTCTTATCTTTTGTTATTGGAATTGACCCTCAGGGTCCTTAGGCCTCGGTGAGAGCTTAAGCAAGCTTAGATCAAGGAAGGATTTTGAAATTGAATTTATTCAGATTAGCAAAACCTTCCATGAGAGGATTTACTCTGAACAAGCTGTTGCCAACTCAGAGCTTAGAAAGCCCAGCACATTTTGCTGATTTACAATCAACTTTCTTTTTTTTCCCCCCCCCTCCTTTAAACAAGGCTGGCATCATTAAAATGTTTGCAATCAGTGTTCACACAGTATCAAAGATTCCCTGCCAAATGTTTGTTTAATAGATACTTTCCTTGGTTGTCCAGATCATTTTCATTCAGATAGCGTTTCAGGGTCTTAGGAAAAAAATTTGCCAATCATGATTATTGCAAGTAAAGAGGGAGGTTCAAGAGGAAGAATACAGTTGTAGCGATGCAAAAGCGCAGTGATAAAATGAAAGCCACCTCTCAGGCACTACTTTGTTTTATAATAATAATAAAATAAGGAGATGTAACCTCAAAAAAAAAAAAAAAGTTCTACTCTGGCACTTCAAAGATGTAAATACTCAAATATATGAACGAGTCAAATCAATGTTCTCATTCATGTACTGCAGGTCAGTAGCGCACAGAGCTCTCAGTCACGATGGTTTTAACCCAGGGAGCAGTTTTACAAGCGACTTGCAAACCACGTTTGCATCACTCTGCATTTTGCCATCCCCTCCAGCTCCCAGCTCCAGAACACAAACTTTGAGCTTGAAACCCTCCCTCTGCGTGCATGGGGAACTCGGGCAGAGGAGGGAGATGCAGCTGGGGGCGACTCAATCGGACACCAGCTCTTGGTTGACTTCTGCCCTTTGGGCAGAAAAGTCTCTGAAACAGCAGGGTTTCCTCCCCTGGGATTCGGGCGGCAGCACAAGTGCAGCTCAGCCCCTTCCCAGCCCAGCCCCGGTACACAGGCACTCCCCAGCCCCACGTATTTGTGCTTGTCCCACAGCAGAGACCTGGATGAGGAACCAGAGCCCTGCTGCTCCCGGGGGACGCAGATGCAGGGATCGTATCTCTCCGTGCCCAGCACCCACTTTCAGGCCTCAGCCAATTGTCGAGCTCTAACAGTTAAAACTGGCTTGTCCAAATTGTGTACAAGTAGGGCTAAAGGGGAAATGCTATTTTTTAATCAGAGTAACAACCAGACCAGTACTAAATCATTTGCTGCTAACCCTTAGCTCTTACAATTTCTTCCCCTTCATTTGAACCTTAAAGGTATAGCCTTCAATTCTAGTAATAAAAATCTAACAACGAAAACCTAAAAATGGATCAACACACTAAAATGATATCCTCATGTAAGATGATGTAGTGCAAGGGATCACATCACAACATTCACCAAGTAAAGGAGCTTTTACAAACACTGAATCCATGCAGTAATTACTTCACACAGGCTTAATTTCCTCAAAATATCTGTTTTTCTTTGCATTTATCTGTGCTTCCCTCCCCCCCCTCCCCCCCCCCCATTAACCCTATTTTCTTCAACTCGGATCTCTGTTTTATTTACACACACACACGCACAAAAAAAAAAAGGGAAAATTAAACTTCAAACCTGTATCTTTGTCACTGCAGAAGATTCTTTACAGCATTTATCCCAAGGAATCTCTCAGTTTTGAAAATCTAGCAAAAATAATTACATAAATCCTTTCCAGAAAAGTCCTTCGATTTCATTCTGTAACGTTTTTATTTTTCATTTTCTGCTACACCTTTGAAGAACTGTTTTAACTGAAGCAATTTTCAATCTGGAGAATGACTTAATATTTCTTTTATACAGAAAAAAAAATGTGAAAAATGTTGTGGGAAAATCTGTTTTGTGAGAGAAATACACGTATCAACAAATGTTTCTATATATACCCAAGACTTCAAATAATTCATTTTTTTAGAACTTCAATTTTATTCAGTCATGTTTTTCCTTTCACCTTTTTTCTTGTTTTAATCAAGTTTTGCTCCTTCGAAATGAAAGAATTAACTGCAAGCTTTCTAAAGTAAGCACTAAATATACGAAAAATATGTTTTAAAATCTAAGAGTTAAGAGAAAACACTACAGGAGTCTTCGAAGTCAATTCTTCTGCACAAGTCCCATATAACTAGCCTGATAAAGACATCTGTGAAGTAGAAGAGTTAATACGATCAGGTCTCAGCCTCTGCACTCCTAGTGTCTGGCACACTCGTGTTGCAAAAGAACTTTACTCAAAAAAAAAAGGAAAAAAGCAAGGAAAAACTCAGTAAAACACATACGCATTTTCTTTGCTTTACCAAATAAATTGTATTTTTAAAAATGAATAAAACTGTATTTTTCCAACAGAGAAACATGATTTATTTTTTATTTTTTTTCCACCAAGGAGACCATACGTTCTCAACTAGCAGCAATCTTTGAAAGAAATTATCTTCTCTGTCGCATGACGTGTGTTGTATCTGAAGGTACACAGGATTCCCCTTTACCCTCTGCCAAAGTGTGCACATGCATACGTTATCCCGGCCAGGTTCGGCAGCTATTGCAAATTCTCATTTTGTATCCTTGCCTAGCTATAAGTCCATTGTATGTGGTATTAGGCCCGTTTCTTGTAAGAAAGATTACTGTTGTATGTATACTATTTTAAATGATCTTTTTGTGACCTTGGTCTGTACCCTGAAACAAGTGAAAGTTTTCTTTTTTTTTTTTTTTTCTCCTCCTGATGGGCGTACTAGGAGTGGGTAGAAAAAAATCATTACACATGCGGCGCACCAAGGCACACAGGCTTCCTTGTGACCGTATTTAAAGAAACGGGCACAAAGAAATAGTCATTGCAGCTACAATAGGGCAAATCTAGTATGCATTTCCAAGGAATCACATTTTGGGGAGAATTACAGAATAATTACACATATGCTTAGATCACGAGCATTCAATGAAGCGGACAATATTTTGAGGATTTAAGATGTTGGTGTTGTGGTCGTCTCTAAGAAACCAGGATAATTCAGACATTCAAATGCAAAAATGCACCATTTGGAGAGTGTAATGCGGTCTGTTCTGGTCAGTGTTACAAATTCGGAAAGGATTCCCTGGCTGCAGACATTAGCCACTTAATACTTAAATCTGTTTCCAAATGTAAAGCATACAACAAAAGTGTTTTGCATTAATGAAATGTATCCTAACACCAGCGCAGTGACACATTTCATTAATGCGTCACATTACTGATGTAAAATATAATTACAACAGATATGCCTGTCTTAGGGCTTGATAAGACCCACGGATGAAATATTGTTTGACTAATTACGCAGTAAACCTCCATCTCAGTCCTGTCATTTTCTCGCCGTAGGCTGAGCTAATTTCATGCCACCATCCGCAATCGAACGTCTCAGCCTTCCTTACAGCTATGGTTACAGATGGCTCGGTCAGGTTGATTTGATTTCTGCTAGTACAACAAGCATAGCAGGCTGCTATCATTGTCAGTCGCTAATGAATTGTTAGGAAGCATGAGCAGATGAGTACAAATATGTTTTATTTTTCTCCTAAGTGGGCAGCATAAACCGTTGCCATTCATGCTGGCTGTACTCGTTAGCACACAGAGATGATATCACATGTGAATTTAACCAACTTCACATCATTTTAACCTCTCAGAGAAGCTAAACCGCTGTCACCTACGTGGCTTACATGAATGACATTTCAAGGTAAATGAAATACCAAGACACAGAGTGCAGTAGAGAGCCAGCACCTAGCTATATTTCTACCTTTCTTCCATCCTAGAGTATATTTCAATACTGTTTAAAACATGAGGCAGGTTTTGCTTCTCTGCATCTGCTCTCATTATAATAGCGAGCAAAAGAATAGCATCATCAGTATGCAAACTATTATTATAGCATTACTCATTCAACCCAGGGTATTCTACAGTGATCACTGGAAGAATACATGTATTATTATCGCATCTACAACGTAGTACAGCCTTAACAGATAAACACCCTACAAACTCTTACTCAAGTGAGCGTGCTGTAGTAGTTACTGGGGTTCCTGGCATGTTGGGAATCTGCTTTGAAAATTATAGAGTCTGACAGACTGTTTGTAATTGTTTATTCTGTAGACATTTACTTCTGCAAAGTCTTTGTACAAGACCCGTTTACGCCATGGACAGCTATCGGAACGGGGCACAGCATGCTCAGGGCTGAAAGCAGAGGGACTACTTTCCACAGCAAGCACCACAGTCGGTCTTCGCTGTTTCGGAGCCAGCTCTAAGTTGGCTCAGGGTTTGAAAGCGGAGTTGCGGCAGAATGCAGCGTAAGCAGAATAGTTAGCGTCCGTTCAGAGCCCGCTGTCCAGACAGCACAATGGATTCGAGACAATTCCTCTGGTTCTTCTCCCTTCCCCCAAATCACCAGACCAACATAAAATCGTGTCTTTTCAAAACAATTACAACAGATCCTTTTGTTTGTATTGCCGTTTGATTAACCTCCTCGGTCCCCTTGGATTGCGGGCTATAGCCTTTTTCTGTAGCATTGAGTTCCAGAATTTTTGTTAAAAATCAATCTAGTTTCATTAACAGAAGTAAATTAAACTTATGCTATTTAAAGACTATAGAAAAACCTACTAACAAAACTGTCCCATACACAAAGTCACAGGATTTGGAACCTAACGAGTCTGATCGCAATCTCCAGTTTTGATCAACTTCGATTTGAGGTTTTTAATACTTTTAAATCGACTTTCTATATCCGAGTGTTTCCTGAGAAAAGGGAAGGAATGAATAGGTATCACATATGTACTTCACAAAAACAAAAAACAAACACTGCTGATGCAATTCTGCCGATCAGGAGATAAAGAACCACCCAGGTCACTTTACAACACTGAGCTATCTTCCTTGCAGCTCTCCTGTGCTGGATTTCGGTGAAGTACAGGGATAATACCCAAAATGAAAGAAGGAAACAAAGACAACGCCAAGGAAAACGGTAATCAGCAACCTCCTCTATGCAACAGAACATGGCATTGTCAGCAGGTCAATATTCTAAATCCCGTTCTTATTTCAAATTGTTGAAATAAGAAATAATTATAAACAAGAGCAAAAAATAAAATAAAAACCTGCAACATATGAACTGTCAAGTTCATATGAGTTATGAAATTCAAGTAACACAAAATAAAAGTGCACGAATAATACACGGAAAGGTAAGCACATCCCCTGATGTCTTAGCTGCAGAAATCATACATGCTCTTGAAAATAATGAATTAATGTATTGCCATAAGAGAACATACAGAAAAACAAGGTATGTGATGATTCAGTCCTTGCTACAGGAAAAGACGAAACGGAAGGGAAGATAATAAATAAAATATGAAACTCCGACAGAGTGAGCTTCGTAATTGAAAGGCAAAAAGATTCTAAATGCAGTTACATCTTTTGTACATGAGAATATCAATCAGGCAGAATTCAGTCCGTGAAGATTTGGATTAAAAGGGCTTCTGCACTGAACAGGGGAAGCAGAACACGTACTTTCCCTAGTAAGGAGCGATTTGCCAGTGCTGTCCCTCCCCGCTGATCAGAACGTGCCAAAGATCTGACTGATACAGCTTCTTAATGGATGGAACCCGTTTTCACAGAAAGTTTCCATTTTTCTCTCTAAAGTTAAAAATCCAACATCTCTCAGTGGATACATTTCTGGCTCAGTTGCATTTTGCTGGCAGCTTCTCTTCACATGGATGCTGATTTTGAATATGATTCTGTTGCTTAAACCTATGCCTCAGCTTGTGCAGCAAAGGCAGTGCTTACTGACCATAAGTCATCAGAGAATCATGAGTCAGTTACTTAAAAAACAATAAATCCTTCACTATCCTTGTAGTTGTGTGGCATTGCCATCCAACACAGTCAAACTGTGTTTTTATACTTTACTGTATTGCAACGACTTTCAAGCAGCACCTTGAATATTTTTACAGATACTACCAGAGAGCTAAGGAAGATTAATGAAATCTAAATTATTGGAAAACTGTGATGTTAGGGGAGACGTAAGGTGTTTTGTTTGTTTGTTTGTTTGAATGTATGCCTTTTATCGATTCAAGTCTACCCCGTTTTTAGAAGCAATGGCACTTTTTGTTACCTCCCGTCTTTGTGAAGAGTTGTATCGTCTTAGCCTGGTTTCACGTCATCTCATTTCTACAGCCCAAAGCAGCGGAGCCACAAGGAGCAGCAGAGGACCGGCTTTGGGTTGCACGCCATCCACGTCAGCCAGCACCACCACACGTGTGGCACCCTTATTTCATTCTCAAAGGCCACCAACACAACCTCCCCAAGCACTAAGGATACTTCAGACTTGTATCAAAGCAGGTTGATGATAAAAAAAAAAAAAACAAAAAAAAAACCACCACACACACATGGGTATACAGCAAATATTCCCAATGCTTTGACAGAAACCTTCCCACTTGTTGATCTTAGACACTTTCCTTTTCATCCCTTAAGTCCAATAAGAAGCAATTACACGCAAACATATGGGACAACGCTGAGTCCAGTCACGTTAGCCAAAATGGAAATAACAATCATTTAAAACTAAAGAGGTAGCATTAAATCCTTCCTGAGGTACTTGCATACCTGAGAAGCAACAGATGGAAACAGCTAGTGGAGGTGTATGCAGCCATCTGTCAGTTTGCTCCTCTTAGCACACCCAATGGCATTTAAAGGTATTATTAAATATTATGGAAATTATAAGCTATCAGTAGTAGTAGCAGTAGTAAAGCAGAGGAGTAGCTGTCTGGGCAGTTTATGTTTTCCATTAGCATATTTACAGTGTACTGAAATACTACTGAGAAAGAGGAAACAGCACATGAATCAAGGCCTGGCTGTCAGACTAGAGCAACGAATATGGGAGTCTGATTTAATTTCATTTTCATGGAGAGTGAAACTGCAATGTAATTTGGTAGCTCGAGTCTTCCCTTAGGAGGCATCTGTGAGGCCCTGCAATGTTTTTGCTTATGCCAGCTTCATGCTTTAGTAACTGCTGACTTGAGTGAAGTTACTCCTGGTGTACAGCAGCGTGGCTGGATAGACTGCCAACTCCATTAGTTCCAGCCCCAATTGAAAGCACTCCATGGGAAGAAATACATGGCTATCTACCAGCAGATGAAACAGCAGTCTATCTCATACTTGCTGGGCCCATGTTATTGCCTTGGAAAAGCCAGATGTCATTTCTTCCTCTCCTACTCCAACAAGTCCATTCTTTTGAGCAACAGCAGAAGAATTTCACAGTTCAACCTCAAACTCACTAACTACATAAAGTTTCTGCTCAGGACGCTCAACATTCCCACGTGTTTGTTGTTCAGCCCATTAAGATGATGGGATAGTGCAAGTGGGGACACTTCTACAGCAACTGCAGCATCACCCAGAACTTGAAAACTGTCATCACATCTACAGACTCCCCCACCTAAATCTGTCTCATAGCTGAAAGACATATCAATCATGAACAACGTTAACGCCAAGCAGCATTTAGCAAAGAAACAATGCAATACATTCTTAAAAGGCTTTGCTAATTCAGCTCAGACATCCTTTGACGCAAGTCCAGTGGCTTAGGAAAGCAACTTTACGTTATTGCATCCCCACTGGCTCTACTTTGTCTTCCATATTCTCCGAATAAATAGACAGGAAAAGCTCTATGTCTGGCTCCGTTTGCTCAGCTTGTGAGGACATCTATGTCACTAAGTACAAGTGCAAAGGTAACAGCTCCCTGCGCAGAGACATACAGAGGTACAATGACAAAAGTGATCGAATCTTCAGCAGCTCCATGTCGGAGATCAGCAAAGAAGAAAATGGGCAAGGTTGGTTATAACAAGTTACAAGTTTTCTGAGGTCCCTCAAAAATATCTCCTTCCTTAGTCCAACTTCAGGTCATGGCCACATCTACCTGGTGTAATAAAACAATACTTCCAACTTAAGGATGCCATATCCACCCCAACCTGCCAGTCTGTTTGTTAGGATTCCTTTTGCAAACAGTCCAGTTAATGCACTAGGAAAAAAAACGCAACCTAGAATTATTTGGAAGTATACCCCTACCTAGTACCAACCAACAAAACCACACTACATTCATTTGAAACGGCTGATGGGCTAGCCCTGCAAATATTTACATGCTTAACAAATACGCCAAGGTTTAAATGTTGCATTCAATTTATATTTAATTCCATTAATGCCCTGAAATCTAATAAACTGCCGCTCAGATGCCAAGCAATAAACAGTTACAACAGAAGAAAACTGCGTGAGTTCTTGTTTGTTGTAAATATCCAACTAATAAACAAACAATACAAATTTCCCCACAAGAAAATCTTGCTGTTGAACAAAGGACGCTGCGGCGCTCCGCAATTTGGCTGGCTTTTCACGCTTTCCCTATTCTTCTAGTGAAAACTTAAGCCATGAAATTTCTTTTTTGTTAACGCAAAGACATGGTAATGTCAAGCATTCATGACCATAAGCATGGAAAATTGATGAAATTACAGTGTGTTCAGGAAAATAATACGGTGATGAGAGAAAGAATCTTTGCTTGTATCTGCGTCCTGGTGGCAGCTTTTTGAACAGGTGAACATTTTTTCCTCCCTCTGTGCAAAACATCTCTTTGCATGAATACATCAAATGGATGCCCATGGAGAAAGGTCAAAGGGAAATAGTCACACAAATAATTAAGATATGAAGAGAGCCTGGATTATGTTCATTAATGCTTTCCACTGTCCTACTTGGTTGAGATGCACCTTTAAATGTGACACAAGACAGCCCATATGGAGTTCTACAAACAGAAGACAACTGCCTTTGCTCCCTCTCTAAATCCCATGTCAATGCCTGACATGTACAATACACAGTTTAAAGGCAAGTCTTGGAGTTGTGTGTGTTTAGGGAAGAAATCCATTTTGGTTCAAGGGGTGGCTTAGCTGGCCCTCCTGAAGACTGCTGGGGAGGTTCACATAAGGCTGACGCCACGCACAGCTCAAAAAAAATATATAAATGAATAAATAAACCATAGGCAGGAAATGCAGAGTATAGGTAGAAGGGTAACCAGGTCCCAGGTTTGGTTCCACAGCTGCATTGGGGAACTTCACACACATTGCTCCCACCTAGTGGCAAGGTGAATAAATAAATAAATAAATACACGAAGTCAAAGGTGAACATGATCCTAGCAGTTCTTGACGGCTCAAGAATTACTTGAAGAGTGCAGCATGTCAGCCCCAGAGAAGCTCTTCTGCCCTGTGGCAGCTCGGTGGGAAGCAAGCCCAGCTCTAGGAGCCTAATGTCTGGTGGTGGTGGTAGAGTCACACTGAAATAGGAGCTGGTAACATTTAATCTGTGTGTAAAGCAAGACAGGTACACACTGGTGATCTGTAGCACTCTGTCATAAACAGAAATATGATCCCCTGTGAGAATGAGATTGCTTTGCTCGAGAGATTTCTCAAACTGATTCCCAACTCACACACACAGGATCTTCTCTTCTAAGGGTACCCAGGAAAAATCTGCTCCCTCATTTTCTTTCTCAATTTATCCCTTCCACTAAGGGCACAGCCTATTTCTAGAGAAACAGCTCCAAAGAACCAGAATGCTTTCGCTAGAAATATGAAAGCAATCACATCTTAACGCAACTCCCAAACCATCCCCTCAATCCCATTTATCAACTATTCCTTTCAAATCTTGACAATAGTTTTTTAATTGCTTAATTACACTTCTTCAATCATACTTGCATTTTAAGCTTTCAGATCGTCTAGATGTGCCCCTCTTTTTCCAGGTAGACAGAAGACACTGTTACTTTTTGTGTGTCCTATCCATGTAGTACACGTTTGGGTATCCAGGCAGGAGCAGCAGAGTAAGGGAGGTCTCTCCCAGATGCTAAAAAGCTCAGCTGCAGCTAACGAAAGTGCAGTCAGATGCAAACCCAGCACTGCTTGGCTTGTCTGTGGGACTTCATAGCAAGTCCTCCCGTCGCTGGAGTTCAAGACCATATGCACTGATGTGAAAGTAAACGCAGGGCTACCAGCTCCCTGCTGCAGGCTACCACAACCCCAGGATTCGGTTCTGCTGCAGCACCCCGTTAGCCCCAGGCGTGCTCCCTGCCCAGCCTGCAGGCACAGAGCCCTGCACTACAGCTCCTGGCCAGGCGTCTGTCAGCTCTCCGGGGTCGGCCCCACCCTGAGCTTTCCTCGCTGGGGATATTTTTCTGCACTTCCTAGCCAAGCAAGCATACACAGAGGGCTTATTTTCTGGCACCGTACTACCGCTCTTAAAATCACAGCAGAGTTTTCGCTCACTTTTTAATTTCCAGGACGTTACAGGTCACCTCTCAGGGCTTTTCTCCCCAGGTCCGAGGACCAGGGCTGATTCTTAAAGCCGGGATTCACATAGATTTAGACGGCTCCAGAAGCAGACACGCGTTACATCTCGAGATCTATCATAACACTGTGAGAAGTAGCAGCACCTCTCCAGATCCCAAAGGCCCCTTACACAGCCGAGGAGTGAAACACTGCCACGCAGGGCAGCAGAGAGCAGCCTCCTGCAGGCTCTCACGTTTGGTGACTCCCCAAAGCACCCGGCGAATGCCAAGCAGGGAGGACCCATGTCCTCACCTCCCAGCACCCAAATCAGAGCCAAGCCTGTTTGCCCAACGCTGCAGGCATCCCAAATCGTGTTTGCACCTCTGGGACTCGCCTGGCAGCCCTGCTTTGCTGTGCTCGTGCCCATGTTGCCCTCTTGTGGCTGTCCGGGCGAGGAAGCAGGACTTCCCGCACCCCGGCCGGGACCGAGCTGCGATTAGAAACGTGTCACTGGGGGTTTTACACCGGTGTTTTATCCCAAACCTTGACATGTTACACCCAGCCGCGGCTGCTGCCACTCGCGCACACTTGGACGCACTCTGCTGGGTTCTGCCGCTGCTGCGCCTCAGCCCAAGCAGCTGCAGGTTTCTTCTGCTGCACATCGCTGCGATATTAAGCTCTCCAGAGACGAGCCTTCACCTCCCAGTGATTAGGGAAAACACGTGGATAAACTCTGATGAGCAGACGGCATTATAAAGAGGAGCACCTAACGAGCACGAGGCACGGGCACAGCATTCAGGAATAAAACCACCTTACCTTCCCCAACACAAGGCGCACTGGGATGCAGCACTGCATTTACCAGGAAAATCATGGCATTTCATTCACGAGGGCTTTTAGTTATTCAAGGCTACATCTATGAGCCTTATATTAACTCAGGAAAACTGGAAACTGCTACATACTGACAGAGTGCCAGGAGGAGGAAGAGGAGCTGAAGAAACACAACATTAGCAGAATTAGACACAAGCGCTATCTACCTTACGATCTGAGAATAGATGGAAATCATTTTTCTCCCGACAGCTTCTAGAGCAGTTGCTGTTACATTTCTCTCTGCACTGGAAGAAAAATTAGACAGTGTTCACAACTGAGCACACAATCCTCCTGTGCTGACTCCTGCCAAGAAAAATGCACGGAAAAAGCAGGTATTCAACTGCATTAATTTATCCCCACGCAAAGCTAATGCACTACAAAGACAGCCTTCATGTGGTTGCTAAAGCAATATTACTGCTTCTGCTTATTAAGCCATTAGGTGGACATCCTTTACATTTTCATCCTACCACTACTCAGAACTCAAAACGTAAGGAAAGTTTACTGGAAGAGTTTCCGTTTCAAACTCCCCTTTTCAGCTTCTCTCTGTGAAGTTCTTCATTTTTTAAACCTCCGCCAGTGCCTGAGAAGGCACACAGCAGATGCCTAGGGACAGAAATCTGGATGAAGCCTCTTTGGTCTAGCAGGAAGGAAAAGGAATTAGAAAAAGAAAGTGCCTCGGTTCTCTCCAGCTTGTTTCAAAAGCAGTTTACAAATGTGTGTGTGGGAAATGAATCTCATTAATTGGCAGGCCACGACATGCTCAAGTGTTCAGGATCACAAGTCCGTGGCTTTATCCAAACTCGCTGGGAGATGAAAGAGAACTTTTAACAACTCTTCCCTGGAAAGCGAGCTTTCCTTTTTGATAGTGTGCCGTTATTCTGTGAGCCAATGGATGCTTGTCCTCATGGACTACTAAATAAAAACTGAATTAAGACTACCAAGAGCGATAAAGTAATGCAGCTGGAGGAGGACCAAGCTGCAGAACCAAGGGTCACCAGCAGCAAGAAAGCAGCCATAAATCTGGGCACAGAGTGCCTTGGCAAGCCCTTGTTTGTTCACGATGATAACCTTACCATAATACCATAATCATTCATAGCAGATGTACGGTCTTTCCACTCTTCTTAAGCGTGAGAAGAAAATTGTTGAGTTGAGAGCGAGCATGTGGATGTCTTTAATATCACATAGCACAATCATCATCACAGAAAATTGTTTTCTCCACCCCTGCCAAAACATATGAAATTTGATATAACAATCTGAAGCAATCGCTGGTGGAAACGTACAGGAACATCCATAAAAAATACAGGCCAGTTCCTAAACAACGCATATTATTGACAGGCACTGGAAGCAGGGTTTTGTTTCAGGAGCCAAACCCTCCCCACAAGAGGAAGCATTCCTTTCTTACACGTTCTGGCAAAAATCTCCATGCTTAGCACCGCTGCAAAACTTGGCAGGTTTGGTAGATTTGCGAGCTCCGAGAACCACCTTGCACTTTTTTTTGTCCCTCTAGCGGTAGCTCTCTCGGTAAAATCCTCTGTAGCTGAGATTGCTTTGTAACATTTGCTTTCAGCTTGATTTAAGGCTGTCCTCAAACAAACAACAAAAAAAAACAAACAAAAAAACTTAAAATATGTTATGAACCACCCCCAGAATACAGTAGTCGCTCCCAGCAACTCTGCAGCACTTCAGCTGAACTATAGCAAAAACAATTTGTCACAGCAACAGCTGAAACAAGACGTGTCAGCGAGATGAATGTCTTGTTCACCCACGCTGCCATGCTGATCGGGACTGGAGGGGAAAAAAATAAATAAATCAGTCCATTTCCAGCATGTGTTAGGCAAGAAGTAATACAAGTAATTTAACTTCAGTGGAGATGGATAAATGTCTACCTCATCGGGTTTCTTCGAGTAATCCCTGGCTAAGTAGAGCATAAAACTCCTGATCCAAGACAAGCACATTCATTCATATTCTCAGGGCCATTAAATAACATTTAGGTAAGCATTATCCAAAAATTCAGCCTCCATTAGTGGCGGCTCCCTCTTTGTAACATAAATGTTTAGAGAAACTGGACTCTCCAAAAGGCTCACACTGGGTAGATCTTTGGGTACCACGTTTATTTTCTTGCAGTTTAATATCTGTTTTAATAGATACTAAGTACTAGCTCTATGTTGTTTCACAAACTCATCTTGGGTTTCAATAGCCAAATTTGGCTGTTCTCATCCTGCTCGTTATGCTGAGTAGCAGGCCGTAAAGTCAAAATCTCACCCATCATCCAAGAGTGACTATGGTTCTGCAAAAGCGGAAGGGGATAGGTTTTACCTCACGGAAATTAACGGATACCTACATTTGCCTCCAAGCATTAGATAAAACCAGAAACAGCTCAATTCCCACAGCTTTTGGCTCCGTTCACTCCAAATGCACTCACTGGATTCCGGAAAAACGGTTTTGGACTGATACCAAACATCTTGTGGCCAAATGTGAGCAAAAGCATGTTTGCTCGGTTTTGAGTTGCATTTTGAAACATTTGCTCTGGTTCTGCAATCTTTACATTTTCTATTTAGATCTCCTGTTTGCTGTCCCCTAGAGCTAGCCTTTTCTAAGAGTACGACGATGAATTTCCTACTTCGGTACTTTCTGCTTCTTCATCTTACTCTTCCCCTTGGTCCATCTATGTTCCTGCCCAACACAAAGCCAAGGTTTGTTCAAGGTAACACCCTGGACCAAGTTTCAAATCACGGGCAATTGGCACTTGGCTGATGTGGAAAAGAGGGTGAGGCGTACGGGTTGGCTGAGCGGAGAGCAAACGAGGCAGGCACATCCCATACAACCTCTCACAATGACAAGGAGGAACTTATGGTCCTCACCACCCCGCTTATCCTTAGCTCTGAGGTGCCAGACAAACCTGTGGTGTGCCTCAGGCCAAGGAAGAGAGCCAGCTCCTCTTCCAGCCGCTTCCAACTGCTTATTACTTCTCAATTAATTAATTCACTGGAATCCTGTGCACCCTCCTTCATGTTCCTTGGGTCTTTTTCTCCTTTCCTTTGTGTCTTCCTCTTATGAGTCTCAAACGTTCTCAAAAGTTGCAAACAGAAGAAAAAAAAATACCATCTTGGACAAGACATTCATGCTTTATGCTAGTTCTTATACCTCATCTTTCCATCCATCCTATGTGTCTGCCCAAAGTTCACATATTACAAAGCTTTCATCCCATTTTTTCCTCTCAGTGCTACTATCAAAATTAATATTAAATGCTTTTCTGTTAGCTTCTCCCAACCCATAGGTATCACAACTTTCTTAGGCTTTATTTTAGCATCTTAACCCCTCACTGTGCATGTCAGATCCGGGAGAGTAGATAACGAAGGTGGCTGCCCATAAACTTCACATGCTTCTGTGCCGTATGCCCTGCAATACTGTAAAACAGTGCCAACACACACATCCAAGTTTGCTCACACTTTGCCTTTTAAAACTCAATAGGTAAGTTTTCAGTTTATTCAAAATCTTGTGCTTTCAGTCTAAATTTTTGTGTTACTGCTGTTTTCCTAACAAGCTTTGCTGGCAGCATTCATGCAGTAAGGCTCCCCTGATTTCCTGGGACTCTGCTGCAGGGGACGAAGTGGGAGTGTGCTTCCCAGACTGTCTCAGTGTCACAGACCTGGAGGAACTATGTTAGGATCAAAAAGGCACTTGCTTTAATTAGCATTATTATTATTATTAAAGTCCAAGAACTCTCTAAAGCAAGGAAGTTTTCCTGGAGATTTTGAGCTTCGGTGGTATCCAAAATTCTTCCAGAGATATAACTGGCTTCATCAACAAATGATGTTCATAACCATCCCCGGTGCATTTGACTGAAATAAAAAAAATAGAAAATTCCAACTTTTTTTGCCCTTTCTGCAAGAAATCGTTCCATTTTGACCACCTGATGGGCCCTTGGGGTTAATTAGAAAATCCCCATCAAGAGCTCAGAGGCCAATATCAGCTGTCAAAATCCCACATTCCCCTCTTTCACCTCTTTCAAGTGCAAAACAACCTGTGTCTGAAGATGTGCCGGAGAATAAAAGGGCACACCACAACCACTGTGGGCTCTGACTTAGACCTATTCATGGCCTCACTACTATGAATACAGCAAAATCTCAAATGAAAGTTTTAATCTCCCCACTGCATTCAATCCAAAGAGAAAAGGGCTTCCCTTTTAACAATTTCCCCCCTTAAATCTTTTGTGTTGCTATGCTCCTGAAAAAGCTGAGATTTTGCTCAGACCCAGCAAGGGCTTTTTGCCATAGAAAGCGCTGCACCTAAACCCTTTGTGCTGACACAAGAGTAAAGGTCCGCTCAGACCAAAAGTAACTAATGCATAAGGGCTTCAGAAGGTCTAAATACAAACTGAACAAGATCAGAGTTAAAAGTGCAGGCATCCGATCCCAGCCAGCTCCCTTCTCCCCATCCCAAAGGTGCACAACGAACGCTGAGACGAACAGTGCAAAGCAAACATCCAAAAAGGACCAGATGCAACAACGCTGGGAGCTGGCAGCAGCAAAGCCCTGCTACACCGCATCCTCTGCATCTCCACCTCTCCACGGACCAAACAAGGGATCTCTCTTGCATACAGGTGCACCCACACGGGTGCTATTGGAAATCACTGAAGCGTTGCTATCCTGGTGATCACCACCTGTTTTCTTCTCGGTCCAAGCAAAAGTCACTTACAGACCCACCACTAATGGTTGAATTCAGGAGTCAGCTTTAGGACTGAGGGAAAACGGCACAGGCTATGTTTCCATTAACTTATTGCTACGCCACGTGCAGGCACGTAACAGTACAGGTAAGTGCAGAAAGCCAGAACAAGAAACTGAGGATGAAAAGGTGCACAGAAAAGTATTTCAGATGTGCTACTCCACCTTTTGGGATTTTGCACATTTTGGTTTATTTTCGTTTTGCTGTCGATGGTTTGGGCTATTTCACTGCAAAACACAGCTTTGATCTCCTCTTAGAGCAGCGCACTTCTTTCCGAGCGCCCAAACCTCCAGAAGCACCATCCCTCATCACCACCTATGCCCAGCCCATCTTTCCAAAAGCAAGGAGGTGTGATTTTATATACTTGTGACCTGGAGAGTGCTTCCCCACTCCCCAGGGCTGTGTTCTCACCCCTTAAAGTGATTATTTTGGTCCGTTTTCTTTTTTTTTTTTTCCCTCCTTGTGAGCAGTAACACCTACATTGTATGGGGAGAGACAGAGAGCATTCACAGCCCTCAGAAAGCCATTCACTTGAAGGCAGCTGGAGAGGCTAAGTGTTCGCCTTGCCCTCTTCACTCTTGGATGAGTTTTGTGCAAAGCTCGGGCTTGGAGCCCTTTCCCCCACAGATCCAAGCAATTAATGAGAATGCGATGGAAAAAGGAAAGAAAATATCTCAGTGTTTTGCCTGTCCGCAGTTTGTTCACTTTTTGTTTGCGAGGAAATTCTTCTGGTTGGGTCCCCGCCGGAGTAGAAAAACAGCCACCTTCCTCGGAAAGCAAAAAGGAAGCAATGTTTGTTTAATTAATATGTACTTGTGCTTTTTCTTTTATACAAGAGGGCAACTGAGTGTTTGGAAATAGCACCTCCTATTCACCCAGCAGCCACTGGGACCACTGCTCGCAGAGGGATCGTTAGCCAAATGAGACCTTACAAGGGCTTTAACTTCGTACTGCCCCACTTCTGACAGGCCAGCGGCTCGCATCTCTTCAGAGGATGTTTTTGACAAGCAGACAGAGTTCAAAAGGTCCTAACAGGCTCTTAACGACCTTTTTGCCCTGAGATTTGTGCGATACCAGCCAGGATCAAATTCCAAAGCGTCAATATGGCCTGCTATGTCTTAAAGTCTATCGAGGAGGAAAAAAAAGAAGATAAAAAAGATTAACTAAACCCCCTCACAGCTTTACCCATCTTCATGTCTCCATTCTGTTTGATTTGCCACTTAATGCAAAGCCATTCACTGTTCACTTACATTTTATCATCATTTTTTATATCTTGTGGCTATGCACCAGATATTCCCCCGTGCCCCACAATACGTCGGCCACTTATCACTACAAGTTTTTAATTTTAACGTTTACTTTAATAAGTGCGTAAGAAAGCAATGAACAGAGTGTGGTTTATTTCAGGCAAACCAAGCTCTGTTTTTTTTATCCACAATTAATTGGATTTACTGCATTGTCAGAGCTACCTTATCACATGTTCTTCAGAAAACGCAGAAGTAGTGTAAGGTCACTGTCACCAAAGCAAAATGAACACTGTGGACAATTTTCACTCTCTGATTTAGCTTGAGAGATGTTGATTGAGTTAAGACACTGAACTAGCACAGCTCTAAATATTCTGTAAAGACCCCAGCACAACAGGATGATTTAATGCAAGTATCGATCACGTTATAGTTGCATTCCACTGGTGGGCAAGGCAACGTGCTTCGTACTATATACAATCATTGCAAAATCATCTTGCTATAAAATTGGTCAACAGTAATTGTGGTTATGTTCTATATGCTGGCAGAGTGTTTCAGCTTTCCTTTGCCTTTAATAACATGAAAATAAAAATTAAATAAAATCTAATGAAACAACGATGAAATATATGTTTTATGAAAAAAATATGAGAATTTACAGATGTTCATTTTGTCATCTCATTTTGCATAGTAACAATAAAGCTCTTAACTATGTAATCCTAAAAATAACAGTAACAGAAGACAGCCGTGTCTACCTGATTTAGGAAGCTACACGGACTTGGCCTGGTTAGCACTGGATGGGAACCAGAAATACCCCTGCCAGTCAAGAGGAATTGTCAAATCTTTGGGAAGAACCAAACCACGGAAATCAAATGAGTTAGAAAACTTCATTTACGCCCATTGCACAGACAAATGGGGAGTAAAAAAAATGAATAGAATTAAAATAAAAAATAAAGAGAAGTCAGGAGGCCTCAGTTAGATAATGGTTCGCTGTGTCAGGTAGCATATAAATAAACAGCAAATGGGAACTGCAGGAGTTTTTAAAAGAGGAGGTAATTACACATAGTGCTCTGAACTCCCTACCAATGCTGAAGGAGTAGCTGCTAATCAATTAACTTGTGCTTGGCAATGAACTACACCTGACAGGCAAATCAGAGAGCCACAGACATCTTTCAGGCCAGGAAGGTAAGTGTATTTTGGCAAATAGTACGGTTTTCAGCGTATAGTTCAACAGACCATTCCCCAACTTCTAAAGGTGGTTTCCTTCCTCCCCCCGTTATTTCTGCTGATGCAAATCCATATTTCTGTTTGCCTGAGCCAAAGCTACTGCTCTGATGTAATGCACCAAATTTGGCTTTGGAAAGTATCCTGTGAGTATCATCTCTAATGAGTGGGACTCGATGCAATATAAACCAGAACAGGACTTGGCCTTCTGCACTTTGTCCTGAGACTAATGCTTACTCTTGCAAGTAACGGCAATTGATCCTGTGCCATACTGTCTGAGATGGGATTTAATGGACTGGTCATTCACTGCAGGAACTGGAATGTGGGACAAGTAACAATTTTTTTTTTTTTTTTACGTACACTGCTGAATTGGCTGTTTGCAAGATTGATCTCTCACCCACCCTTCTATGGAGTGCTTTCTGACAGGGCCCATGCCAATCACGGCCAAGTGCACTCCTATTGAAACGGGGGTATTTTCTCAGCATCGAAAGCCCACAGCTGAGTGTCGGACAGCACGGCCCCTTACATTACAGAGGAAATTGCAATGTTAAGACATTTGTCTTGACGAAGGATAAATCATGTCCCTCCAGAACAAGTGTACATGTACGCACAGCATTTGCCATGACAGTCAGTCAGGGCTGGTGGCTAACAGAGGCACATGCCAGTGTGGTGGCACGTCTTGAACCTTTGTACACAGGAGGGAGAAAGCCCCTTCTGTTTTCTCTTTCATCATATCTTGTATAACTTATACAAACCAAGCAAAGCTTCTGTATTCAGTTTGGGGAAAGCAACTTCAGCTTCTCTTTCCATCCTTCCTCTCTCCTAGGCCCTCCTGGATTTATCAGACAGCATTAAGAATCAGCAATCATCTTTAATAGCACCAGCATAGGAGTAGTCCCAAAGCAGTCCCTAAGTTGCATACTGTGATCCTGTTTGTTTCCAGTTGCTGTCCTAGGTCAGCAAATCGCTAATTGTGTAACACAGATTTAGCAACCTGAATTTATTTATATATAAAGATTTCTAGGGGTCTGTGTTTATTCACAAGGTTTTTTAGATCTTGGTTTGACAATGAAGTTGCTAATTCATGGATTTGGAAGTTTTGGTGGAGGCACAATTGTAATGGGTCACGGCAGTGCCCTACCAAAGGAGCTACAATGGCTAAAATTACCCATCTCCCTTACCCTATAGCAGGGCTTAAACAGAATCATAGAGATCTCTTACATTAAGTACAGACTTATTCTGCCAAGAAACCAACCAACCAAAAAAAAAAAAAAAGAAATACATATGCCATGCACACAGGATATACCTACGTGAACATTTCTGCCTGATATAAATAGAGGCTTTTGATCTCAAAGTCACATGCCCATATAGTTTTATTACAGATTTTGCACAACTACTTTTGACCCACGGAAACCCAGGATCAGTTAACTAACATACTATGAAATTTTCGTTCTGCAATAGTACTCCAAATATTGCTCCTGAAAGAATTTTTTTCTTCCGTTTTGGAGCTCAGTCTGCACAGGATAAGGAGTTTCTTGTGTGGGTTTGCGTTAAACCCAGACGTTTGAGAAGTCTGTGACCAGAAGTCAACAGAGAGGCCACAGAGTCCTCAGGAGATTATCCCATGTAGCAGCAAATCCAAATCTGCATGTCAATTTCTGGTCATATAAGAGTGTACACACACACTCTGTAAGGAGAACAGCCCAGCTCCACAACAGGACAGAAAAATTGGGCAGGGCCTCAGAGAAGGGAGCTGCAGGCCTGTTTTCCTGATGCACCACGCTGGAGCTTCCCAACACAGAACCCCAGCCAGCTCACAAGCCATGACCAGAGTTAGCTGATGCACGTATCTAACTTCTGAGCATCAAAATTACAGGAGAAAACAGCATTCCTGGTTAATCGCACTGGTGCAAAGCGCTTGCAAGCTACAAAGACGCAAAGAAAGCTTCATCTGTAGAATTTCCTTCAAAACAGAGGCACAGATTTGCCAATATATACTGCCCAGGATGGTAACACAGAGGTGCTGCTTGTCAGAAGGCACAGCAAGGAGGATGATAGCACGTTTGGCACATTTTCTTTTTTTCAGGGACAAGATAAAGACCCTGGGGAAACGTGGGCTGCTGGCCATGAAAGTTTGCACGCTTTTTCCTGAATTACCACATGATGATCTTCACGTGATCAGCTATGGCTATTTTCCTGAAGGAAGACAGAGAATGCGTATGGCTACCAGAACTATTCAAGAATCTGAAACAGGGATCATGGAACAGCTGCCCACCTGTCACAGAAGGTAAAAAGAAAAGAAGAAAAGCATCACTGTGTATTAATACAACATGATGCAACCAAGAAGCCCATCATCCTCCTAGAATACAAATATTTATCTCTAAGTAAGCCATCTGTAACCAGACTGAGTTCAGACACCCGTTCAGCCACAATTTCAAAATCCCTGTCCTGACCTCCTCTTTGGCAGTGATGAACACGACCCTTACAGCTTTCTAGTTTCTACACCCTTATGTGGTGAAAGGTCCTTGCCTATATTGTACGTGCTGAACATTTTAGATAAGATCATGCCACTCCCTCCCAAAAAGATCCTCCTTCAAATCAAGGCAATTCAGTGAAAACTCTAGAGCTGTCTGCGTCAGCCGTGGTGATGAGCACAGCATAGGAAACGATGGATGAGGACAAACAGCGAGCTATGCTGACCGAGGGGCTATCCGCCCATTTGCAAAATGTCTCGTGTTTCCCTGTGAACATTGCTGAGCAAGCCGATGCCCTTGCTCAGGAATGGCTTAATTTATATGCCCTCAGATTGAGGTCATATCAATATCGTGCATAATCTCCAGCAGCCTTACAGACGCCTGAACCTGAGAACGTTCAAGCTCATTGAGAGCTATTCATACTTGGCAGATTGATATAGTAACTGACAATTCACTGCCATCCAAGTGTATCTGAGAACACAAAGCTCACATAAATATTGTTGAGCATATCCCATTGTTGGTTCTTTACTTCTGCCGTTCAACTTTCTACAGCTCTGTGTGGAAGATCATTTCTCTCCGTGTCATATATCTGACGTACCAGCAGACATGAAAAGCTCCTTGTTTCCTTTTTACCAGTAATGAACTGTGCTAGAAATGTCAAACACAGGTTTGTTCAACCCTGACCAACAACAATGTGAGACGTAAGAGTACAGATGGACAGAGACCAGAGGGGAAGCCTGGCTACGAGCCTGTCTTGGTAAGTGGCACTGAAACGGTTTGCCAGGGTGTTTCTACAGTTAAAAACCTCAGAAGGAAACACGAAAACCTGCCTGATACCTCTCTGTCTGCAGTTTCATAACCTGACCTGCCTGCTTACCCAGCCTTAACCCAAACCCTTACCAAAGGCAACTGTGTGCAAACAGCAAGCATACAAACAGGAGTTTCATGCAGATGGCATTTGTGGCTTTCCAACCCAGAAATGCCCACCTGGCCCTCAGCTCTGGATTTATTACACTCACCTTAACATTCATGGAATCATAGAATATCCCAAGTTGGAAGGGACCCATAAGGATCACCGAGTCCAACTCCTGGCACCACACAGGTCTACCCAAAATTTTAGACCGTGTGACTAAGTGCACAGTCCAATCTCGTCTTAAATTCAGACAGGCTCGGTGCCATGACTACTTCTCTGGGGAGCCTATTCCAATGTGCAACCACCTTCTCCTTGAAGAACCTCTTCCTGATGTCCAGCCTGAACCTCCCCTGCCTCAGCTTGACACCATTCCCATGGGTCCTATCACTGGTGACTAAAGAGAATAGATCACTACCTGCCCCTCCACTCCCCCTTGTGAGCTGTAGACCGCGATGAGGTCCCCCTTCAGCCTCCTCTTCTCCAGGCTGAACAGGAGCAGTGCCCTCAGCTGCTCCTCATACGTCTTCCCCCCTAGGCCCTTCACCATCTTTGTAACCCTCCTCTGGACACTCTCCAACAGTTTCACGTCCTTCTTGTGCTGTGGTGCCCAGCACTGCACACAGTGCTCGAGGTGAGGCTGCACCAGCGCAGAGCAGAGCGCGACAATCACCTCCCTTGACCGACTAGCGATGCCGTGCTGGATGCACCCCAGGATACGGCTGGCCCTCCTGGCTGCCAGGGCACACTGCTGGCTCATGTTCAACTTGCTGTCAACCACAACCCCCAGATCCCTCTCTGCGGGGCTGCTCTCCAGCATCTCGTTGCCTATTATGTTCATATAGCCAGGGTTGTCCCATCCCAGGTGCAGGACCCAGCAACTGCTCTTTACGCAGTTGGTGATTGCCCAGCTCTCCAATCTGTCAAGGTCTCTCTGCGAGGCCTTTCCACCCTCATCTGAGTCCACAACTCCTCCAAGTTTGGTGTCTTTGGCAAATAAAATGAAAGATAAAAGAACAAGAAAATGAAACTTCCTTTAACATGGAGAATGTTGCTTTTCCCAGCTGTGTAAAATGGCATCAGCATAAACTTCTCACTTCCCCCTTGGCCTTTTTGATAACCTCATTCTCTTTCTGCAACAGTACTAAGATAGAAAGATGGGAAGAAAATAAAGGATGAACAAAGTAGAAAAATCAATTTAAACATCATCACTTTCAAACTTACCCCGGACCAAATACTTCCAACTGCTAAGCCAAGTTGGAGGAGGTCAGATGCACTCTGTTCTAGCTTTAAAGAGGGATGCTACCTTTTTGCTAAGCAGGGGCAAAAGGAGAGTGGTGGTAAGGATCCTGCTCACCTGCCCAGCAGTGCATAGCTGTCCCAGAACAAATGGTTCACTACCAAGGTGTTGCTTTATCAGGCGTCAGGCATATTTTTGCTAGGGAACAGACCCACACTTGCAGAATCTATCTCAGGCGAAGCATAAACTGATGTAGTACCACTGAGAAAGAAACTTTCAGTTTCCTGACATTCATCTTTATGGCACTGCAAACTAAATTGAAACAAAGAATCAAATTTTTATACATATATACACAACCCTAGCTGGGCTGATTTCTTTTGTTCAATTATAAAACCCAATTATTTTATTTCCCTGGTGACCTTCCTACTGCATTAATGAACAGAACTGGTTGACAAAGAGGTCAAATGAACTTCCACCAGTGAAACCATAGACTCATATGGTTAAAACAGATGGAGGATTAGATCTACCTTCCAGCACCTCCAAGCAGCTAGACTGAGCTCAGCCTTTGTCTAACTGCACTTCCTAAGCACCATTTGCAACATCAGTTGTACAGCCCAGGCAGGTAAGTTCATTGTATACACACAAAATAAGTTTGACAAATCAGCAGCACCCATCCTACCGTTCTTCTTAGTCACTCGTGGCCCACACAACCTTATTTCACAATTTTGATGTGAGAATGAAGGAAAAACAAGATGCCTTTTTTTTTTCCTGCTGTACTCCCTTATCACAAGTTGTTGGAGGTAAGATCAATTGGTATCTAAACTGCAAAAACAACATAGCAAGCAACAAAGGTACAATGGAGAAAAAAAAATATGTGACGATAAGGTTTCCTTTAAGCAGTAGACACAAGTAATTAAACTTATTTCTGGCAATGTATGGGGAAAAAAAAAAAAAAGAAAAAAAAAGATCAATGAGGAACTCAATGAGGAGATCAGCTGAGGAAGTCTGAAAAAGGCTTCATGAAAACTACGAACGCTTCTGCCAAACCTGATGGATGGAGTCAGAGAGGATCAGTGCAGTTAATCGGCTTACACCAGTTGACTCTGTAGATAGGACCATAAAATAAACCCAGGAGTGTTGGTGCCCTGCGCTGTCTTGTGTCCATTAGATCTCTTGGTACCTTCACATAGTGGAAGGAAGAGAAGTAAGGACTTATATCTTTCTTAAATACTCTCAGCTAATATGAATGGGGCTGTTACCCAGGTCAGTCGGACTAGTGCAGAGGCCACATTTCAGTTGCCTTCAGCTTCCCCTGGATTAAACGATCAAAACTACTCAATCGTTTGGTGTAAGAGACATGCAGCGATTGGAGTAGAAGGTTGTCAACAGACCAAGGGCTTCAGTTCAGAAAGCAGATGTCTTAGCTTCTTCTGAGTCTTGTTTATTCTTCATAAATACCAGAGCAAGACAGCAGAGTCACTATTGTCTTGTAACAACCTTGTATTAATCAGGCATGGCATTTGCTTGTATGGCCCAACCTCCTGGGCATCCCAGGCATTCCCTTTCCACCAGAATTAGCCACAAAAATACTACGGTGTGGCTGCTTTATGGCCATGGCTTAGATCAGCTTGTTTTGTGCTTTCAGGCACTGATGTTGCAACACTGAACATACAGGCACTCTAGTAGGGTTGGGTTTTTTGTTTGTTTTTATATAACCAAGGGGTTTTGACCACCATCTTTCCTTTCTCAGTGGCAGTTTTTCTGACGCTTTTGCCTAATTCAGCAACTCAGAAAAAAAATGCAGTGTTCAACTAAGGAGCAGCATATCCTTCCCAAATTGTTCTAAAAAGGCTAAAAATATTGTAGGAATGTAACAATCAATGGCACGAAAGCCAGGTCAAAATAATGACACTAGAATTGTACTATTCGTGGGCTATGCTAAAAACAATAATGAAAAAAATTAATAAAGGCAAAACAGATCTCGAAAGTTGGGAGCAGCAACCAAGGAACTTAAGGAATAAGTGAAGGACGTGAAGTTGCATGCTGCGGTCTGAACCCATCTCACGCCTTGCACCAACACCACGCTGATGTCTCAAGTCTTGGTGAATCCTTTCAAACTCCAGTGAGCCCAAGTAGCAGCCCAATTTTTCTGCAAGGGCTGAACTGAGTCTAGAGAGCAGGGAACAAATTACCACCAGCACACGTGTGCACCCCAATCCACCATTACTGAACCCTAAACTCCCTTACCTCCAACTCCTGCTGGAAGGCTTGCATTTTGCTCCATTACAGCTTTTTTTTTCCTCTCCCTGGCAAAAGGTCTACCAGCTTCAATGCGAGCAGAATGGGGGTTTTCTTTTAAAGGCAAAAAAGCCCATTTTCTCTTCAAGACATACCATGCTTTTTTTCTCCCCGTAGCCCCCGCTTTTGTTAAATATTGAAAATTATTAAGTGTGCCGCTCTCCCAGCTTCTGAAAGCAGTGTTATTTACATGAAGTACCAAAAACCTAACTGCAAACGGACCTCGGAACATAATTTTCTTTTGGGACGGCGTCAGACCTCCGTGTGAACAAGTTCAGCCTTCAGTTTTGCACATCAGGGTCTGGAAAAAAAAAATGGCTTCGGGAGCCCTATAGAGGTGCTTTTGCTTCCCTGACTTCTCACACACTATTCTTTCAAATGAATTTAAGGCTTTTCTTGTCCAAATCCCCGCAAAAGTAACCACACTGCAGTTTTCCTACTATTATGCAAATAGATTAATCAGCCAACGCTCCAGTGAGAATTAATTTATATTTGAATCAAATGAGGCCTCGAGCCTTTAGAGCCGAACCCCCGGGCCAAGGCCTGGGCTAGGTAGCAACCTCATATTATTCATTTGACGAAATGTGAACTGACATAAATACCATGGCTCGCTTTCAATCCGATTACTCCGTTACCTCACATCAATGCTACCCCAGCCATCAGACTCTCGCGTCCCTCCTTTCACCAGCCCAGCGAACAACTGACAACTCCTCCCTGATAAACAAGCACCCACGCCGCCACCTCGGACCCCCACTCTTAACCCATCATCCCTGCTCAATGGCCCTTATTCGACAAGGTACTTTATTTTGTTTGTAGGAATCGGGGGCTAAACAGCCCAGAAATGCTGTTTTGCTGGGGGCTGCGATTCAAAGCTGCCCTTTCAGAGCACTCCAGGCGCTGACAATGAACGCCCAAAAACATGCGAGCATCATCCCTGCACATACACACACACATTTAATGTAGCAGAATCCCTTACATCTGCTATCTTTCATACTCTCCTTAGCCCATACGGAACACAATGTTTTGGGCTACTATGTCCAAAGGTCAACGTAAAGTGAACCCACACTTTACACAGCACCCTTATACTAAACTCATGTTGACAACCACTAAATTCTTTCTATTGCACGGCACAGGAACTTGTTTTTTAAAAAGATTTTTTTCTCTCTCTCCTTTAAAACTGTAAGCATTTAAAAAGCTTGGCTAAACAATCCACCAGGTGTGAGAAAAGCCTTTTCTGTGCGGGCAGCTCTGTGTCAGGAAACCTACACTTTGTAATTAGATTAGCAAGCGAGAGCTGAATGGCTCTGATCAAAACATCTCCCCCCGCATATTGTTTATAGCGCATAACCGATAACTAAGCTTCTCTAGTCATGGTGAAAATCTGCTTAAAAACGGGAGTGCTGCGCGCTCTGGAATTTAAATGAAGAGCAAAATGAAACAAAGTGCACGTTCTTAAAAAGCTATACGTAATTTCTTGGCCCTCTTACCTAAAGAAGGCATTATTTGAAAATATTCGCCATAAACAGCCCCTGGGATTTAACGGTGGCTCTTCAGGGAAGCGCTGCTTGGAACACGGCTGACCGAGAGGGCTTGGGATGGGATTTCTGCCTTAGGCACGTAGCCCCCAGCAAGCCAGCTGGGGGAGGAGAGGTGGGACAGCCCCCGGGCACGCAGCACCCAGTGCCAGGGGACACCCGGGTCCCAAGCAGGAGAGGTGACAAGTCCCCGGCCAGAAGGATGACCTGAGGTTTTGCCACGTGCCCAGACAGCCTGGCTGTGTGCTGGAGTCAGCCTCCCTGCACAAATCCCAAGTTGGAAACACACTGGCTTCACGGAGACACTGAGAGCCAGGTACAGCACAGCACGTTAGAGCAAGTCTTCCCTACCTGTTAGCTTAAGGGGAAACACCTACACTCACGAAGACACAATGATAAATGTAAAATAAGCCAAGACAAGGTTCTTTGTAAAGCTTTCAAACTCTATTTTTCTTGGAAACAGCAAGACTGTGTCACAGTTTGATCCATCTGCTCGGAGTGCCAATGCCCCAGTTTTGAATTTTCATATCAGCCCCATCTAGAGTCAGTCCCGGTTTGTACTCTGGGACCCAAAACCAGATGCAAGCTCTTGTATGAATCAATTTTTCCAAATTAAGATATTAAATTACCAGATCATTCAGCTTGTTGCAAATCTCGGTGTTAGTCCATCCTTCTTGAGACAAAAATAGTAGGGATGGAGCATCAGAACTGAAATTAAAAAAATTGTCTTTGGCTGTAGGACTCTGTAGAAATAGCAGAAGATAGCGTTTTGCAATGCTTACCTGTGCCAGGATGACCCAACCCTACAACATTTCCTTAGGTCAAATGTTCAAATCTACTAAGCCTTATCCAGTACCCCTAAGGACCCTTCTGGAGGCACAGGATTTGATGCTTCCTATCTTCTTCTGTTTTGTAAAGGAATATCATGGACCAAATTCACGTCAGGATGAGAGCTGAAAACACGAATGCAACCACTAAAAGGTGATCTGTACAACAGCTCCAATTTCTGCAGGCATGACTAGAAACCTGAGAAAACCAGTTTCAGACAATGCAGACCCCATTCAAACATCCTGGCTGTCTAATTCTAAACTTCAGTTGTCTTTGGTGTTTCTCCTGCAGTTTCCAAACTCTCCCAACAAAATACTGAAAAGAGACAAGCACATTCAGATTCGCTTTTAGGGCTTAACCCCACTGCATTGAAATTAGCATGAGTTTTGCCCCCAACTTCAGCCCTGACAGAACAAGCAACACTCTTAGGCCAAAGCTGTGGCAAAAAGCTTTTCTAAAATATCCTTTACACATTTGCACTCTCCACAGTCCAAGACATTTCCCATTGCTTTCAGAAAGCTGAAGACAGAAATAGGGAACACACTTCACCGGGTATATACCTGGTGCCAGGGCTGGTGAGAAAACAAGGAAGGCTTTTTCAGAAATACGTAGAGAACATTTTCTACAGGCTAAGCCCCCCTCAGAAAGGCTCTGGTGTTTGCTATTTGTTATTTCAAAGAAGCCTTACAGGTGCAAGCAAGACCAGAACCTCATCAGCCCTTCCTGGGGCTAAAGTGGCAGAGCTCTTCATCTCTGAACATGGTGAAGCCGAGCTGCTTGCAAAGCAAAGCCCGCTGGCCTGGCCTCCCTGCTCTAGCCTCTGCAATGAGGCACATGTTTTCTCAAGAAAACAGCTCTCAATCATGGGTGGAGTGCCAGTGCAAAGACTTTAGCTCAAGGAACAAGTGGTCCTGAGTCCAGAGCTCTGCACCGAAGCAACCTGAAGCTATGTCCTTGACGCACAGAACTACAAAGCTCCTCGTTCCTCAGTCATTACCACTCCATCCTCCTTGGTTTTCTCCACCCAAAGCAGCTCAAGTCAGTGAAAAGCATGCCAGAGGGGCAAAGAGAAATGCATCTGCCTTCTTCTGCCTGACTTTTCAATTTACACCTGTTAACTGGGAGCAGAGCACATAGACCAGAGTTTGCTGAATCACTTCTCATCAGCTCTACAAAGGTAAACCCCCAAGGGACAAAGTTCATCAGCCCTCTTCCTCAGACAGAGCTCCAGAAATCAAATATACTCCATATCAACAGCCACACAAACAGCTGTGTATTTCTGTAGAAACTAAGCATTGCACCTTTCCCCAAAAGGCCAGCACATACAGACTCTTCCTCTACGAAGCCACTACAGTTTGCCAGAGATGTACAGATGAAGATAGCAGTGATTATGGCTGCTTCTGGAACTGCAAACCCACCGCCTCACTGGACAAGTTCGCTAGCAAGGCTTCCATGGTGAAATCACTGATTGCCTAGGGATTTAAATTATCACAAGAGAAAAAAAAATATAGAGAGATATATAGATATCACATCAGCACTCCCGATTAGAAATATATATATATATATATATATATTTTTTTTTTTTTAAAAAAAGAAATTCCACCATTTCAATTCTAAGAGTATTGGAGAAACCCAGCAAATAAATTTTGCACTTTTTTTCTTGCTAAGTAACTGTTACGATGTTTGAGCTTCTTTACTTTCCTCAACACAGCTCTTAGTTTCAGCAAAAGGTGTCTATTGCCACAAACAGGTCCTCAGCATTTGCAGCAGGATGGGCAGCGTGACTTTCCAGCCAGGGCGGCACACCCTGGTGCAGGTGACCGGTCCGTTTGGAGCTCTCTTTGGTCAGTGAGCTGAGAACTTCACCACTGTTGTAAGCAAAGGGTGACCGCTTGAGTTTATGTTTTGTAGGAGCAGAGATGAACCCTGCTCCAGGAAGGGAAGGAAAACCCAAAAATCTTGTAAGCCTTCATACCTACTTGAGCAGAATGAGAAAAACACAGACTGGAGAAAGTAAATGGGAAGGTGTTGCTTTCCCTCATCCTCCATGCTTCGTCTGTGTGGTCTACCTCAGAACCTCGTGGGCAGAGACCACGACTGAAGCAAGCAGCGCTGCAGCCCCAGCATCCGAGAACCCCAACAGCCACTGCCCCACTCACAGCCAGTTTCCCCCGTGGTAAAGAATTGGGAAAGTAAGGCAGAGAACGAAGCAGCACACTGCGTTTTGCAGATCCCAGCTCTCCAAGACGTGCACATCCTAGCTCGTGAAAGGAGCTGGTTTTAGGGAGGTTGCGTGTTTGCTTGTTTATTAGACAGATCAGTGGAGAAGAAAGAAAAGGGATTGTTCGAGCCCAGATTTTTTTCTTTAAACAAAGGTGGAGGTTGGGGGAGAGATAAAAGGACGAAGTGGGCAAAAATAATCAAATTTGGAAGAAAGGACGCAAATTAAACAGGCTTGGAAGGAGTTCGTAAAGCGCAAGCAAGACACAGAGACTAAACTAAAGTTAATTACTTCTGACACGATCGGATCATCTGGTTGCATTTCAGGCCGCGTGCACTCTAGGCTGGCCAGGATGAATGGCGAGGGAAAAGAAAGTAACTCTCCCCTCCAGGTCCCTTTGCCAAGTCTGGGCTGCGCGCTCTGCCCAAGATCCCTCTTTCTTTGCGCAGAGAGAGAGGGGGGGAGAGGAGAGAGAAACACAGTTAACCACCTGTCAGGGCTGAGGACACAATAAGGCAGCCCCCAAAAGAGCTTTTCATGCATGCGTAATATATTTGTTCAGCTATTCACTTAATGAAGCTGATAAATGTGATGCGAAACAATAGTCAAGTTAATCTATTTAGTAAAATGTTTTGAGACTCTCAGGCGATGTTAAGGAGGGTAGTGTGTTCGGGGACATTTTCATTTCAATACGCTCATCTCTCCCCTCTTAGGGGGGTTCAAGCAACCTATGTGAATATAATTTCTTATAAATGTGTCTTTAATGGGTTTAATTCACCCTTGCCAGCTGTTTTTTTAGCTATTTTGTAAGAGCAAAACAAACGTGCCAGGCTTGGAAAGCTAGTTAAAATTAGTTTCGGTCACCGGGGCCAAGCTATATTTCCTGCAAACCATCTGCTTGATTGGCACAATAGAAGGATTTTCAAGAAAAGGGGAGGTGTGCGTGTGGGGGGGGTGGGGGGGGCTCTAGAAAAGCCCTGCGCGATCCACCGGCCGCCCTTCCCCTTCTCGGAGCTGAACCCCGAAGGAGCAGCCCCGGGGCGGCTCCGGAGCGCCGCGGCCCCGGCTCGGGCACGGCTCGGGGCCGGGCTGCGCCCCTCGGGCTCGGGGGTCCCGGGGCCGGGCCGGGCCGAGCCGGGCCAGAGCTACCGGGCCCGGGGCGAGCCTTGGGGCCGGCGGGCTGGAAGCGGCGGCTCCCCCGATTTCATGCGGATTACCGGCCGGCGATGGGACACACGCAGGCTGCGAGCCCTGCCCCCTCCCCGCCGCCCGCGTTTGTCTTTTCTTAGCCTAAGTGGGGGCGACAAAGAAAGGGAGTGACTTTTAAGAAATAAATTTGAAGATAACGACATTAAAATGAATGGCAGGAAGCACAAAACCGCATGAGCATAGGTCAAACGGCATTAGTCACAGGTTTTATCCTGGGACATTAGAATGCCCTTCTCTTAAGCGATCGCCGCCTTTGAAAAGAAACTTCCAAAGGCGATCGCTTAAAATAAGATCCTTTCGTCTGATTTCTTGGTTTCTTATGGTCTATCTTCCCTTTCAATAGATGTCTAGTCCCTTTCGCCTTGGTGCTTAAGGAATTCTTTACGAGCGTGCTCGGACGCACCGCAAGGAACCGGGTCCACGCGTGCCCCAGCATGCGCTTGACCCAACCTTGCCGAAAATGTCAGCTCCCCCCCCAACCCTTTTTTTTTTTTTTTTTTTTTAGGCCGGCCAAATTAGCAGCAGTCGGTCCCTAGCGCGGCCAAGTGCCCCCGAGCGCACGGGCACGGGCAGCGCTGCGCCACCGCCGAGGCACGGGGCGAGGACCGCAGAAGCCGGGGCTCTGCGGAGACCCCCCGGGGGCTGCTGCTGCTGCTGGGGGTGGCGGTGGGACAGCCCCCGGGCTGCTCTTCCCCCCTGCTTCGCAAGCCCCGGGGGCTCCGAGGGGGGCTAGAGCCGCAGCGGGACGGGGGGTGCCCCCGAGCATCCCCCCGTCCTGTCCCTTTTGCTTTACCTGCTAAGCGTGGAGACGAGCGCGGCCGGGGAGGGGGGCACACGCTCCGGCCAAGTTTTATTTCAAAGCGATGCTTTCGGAGAGCCGGTCCCCTGCCGCAGATGCTCGTCTGCTTAGAGGGCAGCCTGCGGCACCGGCAGCATCCCCGGCGGAGGCTTCGGGGGCCGGTTCCACCCTCCCTAGTAAATAACTTTTTGATTTGGATCAGGGGAGAGGTTTAACAGACTCTCTTTCTTCCTTAATGTGATATAAATCGCAGATGCACTTTTATTGAATGGTTAAAGCATCGACATGGAGATAATCAACACAAAACGGCCGGACAAAAACCATCGAGAGAAATAAAGCTGGTTAATAAGATTTTTGAGAAAGCTTTGTGTTAAAAAGTAAAAAGGGAAAACAGCTGAAGGTGACAGTTAGTTCATGGTTAATAGGATCAAGGCTGCATGGTTGAGCTGCACACTTCTGCTTGCAAAGGTTCAGCCGCACCAAAGGGCTGAATGGGGTGCTTTTAAAACATAGGGCGTTTAACACATCTGTTATATTCCGCAGCGGAGAAGTCAGGTAAAACCGCTCTCAATAGCCGCTTTCATCGCCCAAAGGCCACGAAGCACACCCGCGCCGTGCCGAGCCCTGCGGCACCGGGCGATGCGCACACGCCCGCCCTGCCCTGCCCCAAAGCCGCGCTCGCTGCTGCGCCGCCGGTCAGACCCCACAGCCGGGGGGGTGTCGGGGGCTCAGCCCAGCGCCCCCAAACTCCACGGCACCGCCTTCCTTTCCCCGGCCGAGGGGAAGCTCTTCCTCCCCCGCCGCTAAGTTATCAGCTCGAGGTGAAGCTTCCCCCCCGAGCGGGAGCAGCCCCTACAAAACCGCCTCGCTCTTTCCCATTCCCATAACCGAGTCACCCCCCTCGGTGGGCGGCTGCGAGTCCCTTCCTCGGCTCGGGGACACCCGGCCGAGGGCTGCCCCCATCCCCAGAGCACCCCCCAAGCCCTGAGTCCCGCTGCGGGACGGGCTCCAGCCCCGGCTCCGCTCTCGGCACGTTTCTCCCCCTCTCCGCAGCCCCATTCGGCGCTTCCCCTGTTGTATTTTCCGTGCCCCCAAAGCCGGTGCTTTCCTGACAGCCCGTAGCCAAGTTTAGATGAATATTTATTGATTTATTTCCTAACCTCAGCGGGGGAGCGGCAAATAAATTTAGTGCTTTCTTTAAATAATTCCCTTTCTACGAGGCAAGATGTCATTCGAAACTTTTAAATAGGCATTTAATTAGCCTGTGTGTGTTGCCTCGGAACAAAACCCTGCTGGGAGCCTTTGGAGCGACGTCTTCCAAAGAGGCGGTCAATATGCAAAATTGATGACTACACTTTCTTTGTGGCTCGGCCATTGTGCGCGGGGTGCTTATGAAGTCTAATCCAATCATAAATTGCGGCCCCGGACCAATGGGGAGCCCCGGGGCGGCCGGTGAATGAAGCTCCGGAGGAGAACTTTGTTGAACCCCATTGTTGGGGCTGTCACCGCTCAAAGAGCCCGAGCGGGGCTGACCACTATAAAACCCCGCATCCAGGAGGAAGGGCACAGAGAACCCTGCCCGGCTCGCCAGCGGGATCTTGGCGAGAGGGCACGCAGACAGACAGACAGACAGGCGGCCGGGAGGGCGGGCGGCCGGCCCCGGCGATGATGTTCCCCAGCCTCATCGCCCCTCCGGCCGTGTACCCCAGCCTGCTGCGGCCCACGCCCACCCTCACCTTGCCGCAGTCGCTGCAATCCGCTTTCTCCGGCCACTCCGGATTCCTGGTGGAGGACCTGATCCGGATCGGCCGGCCAGCCGCCTTTCCGCCGCGGAGCGCCCCGGCGCCCAGCATGTCCCCCCCGGCCGCCCGCACGGACACGGCCACGCCGGAGCTCGGCAGCCCGGCCGGCTCCAGGAGGGGCTGCCCGCCCCCGGCCTCCGCCTCCCCCGCCGGGGACTCCACTTTCCTCAAGTTTGGGGTCAACGCCATCCTGGCCTCCGCCCCCCGCGCCGGTAAGCGGGGGTGGGGGCGGCGAGGGGAGGGGGAGAGGGACGGGAGGGAGCGGGTTTCGGGGCGAGGAGGAGGAGGAGGGAGGAAGGCGGGGAGGGAGGGAGGCAGGGACCCTCCGGGGTCCGGCTCCGCAGCCTCGGCGCCGGGACGGGGGCAGCGGAGCCCCGAGCTCGCCGTGCCCTGCTCGCCTCCCTCCCTGAAGCCCCCCCAAGTCCCCATCCCAGCCTCCCTTCCCCTTTTTCCCCCGGCCGCAGGACCCCCCCGCAGCCTAACCCTCTTTCTCTCCTAGAGTCCTCCCCGGCGGTGCTGCAGAGCGGCCCCCCCAAGGCGTTCTCCTTCCCGTACTTTGACGGCTCCTTCCAGCCCTTCATCAGATCCTCCTACTTCCCAGGTAGCCCCCCCCCCCCAGCCCCGGCCCCCTTCCCCTCTTTCAGCACCACGGCCGCAGCGGCCAGCTCCCGCGTGCCCGCGCCAGGCGCGCCCCCGACGCACCTGCGGCGCGCCCCCGACGCGGGGACACGGGGGGGACACGGGGGGGGGGGACAGCGCGGTCCTGCCCGCAGCGCCCCGGCCCGATGCGGGGAGAGCAGCTCGCAATAATCCCCCCAAATCTAATTACCCCAACAAGCCATTAATGTGAAGGGAAAACAGGGCAAGGGGGGAGAGGAAAAAATACCCCGAGCTCCTCCATTCATCCTCCGGATAATGGAATTTGCTCCCTTTCTCCGGCGGGTGAATAGCCTAACAAAAACAACTTGAGCTTTATAAATAGCTTTTCATGTCCATTTAATGAAAATGATTTGGGGAAAGAGACGATTGTGCCATCAGTATTCTCCCGAGGAGCCTGGCATGCCGTTGTGTTTAGTTTGAAAGTGTAAATCTCTTTTGTCCCAATAATATATGGCGTTAGCTGCTTGTCCTCAGTCTTTTTCTGTTAGTTCATTACTACACAATTACCATTCACGCTTCATTAGCATCTCTGTCTCTCTTGGGGAGGTTCTCCCCCCCCCCCCCCTTTTTTTTTTTTTTTAAGGCAAAACTCTGCCCTTTTTATCATACCAATGCCATTGGGAGCCAGGCAATGTGCTAATTAGCTGACACTTTTCATGTCTTCGGGTTGAATTCTCCAACTTGGGGGAGGGAGGGAAGGAGGGGGGGAGAAGAGATTAATATAAGAAGCCGAACACCGATTGATCAGAACTGCGTCTGAAGAGGGCTGGTTTTGTTCGAGCCAGAAAAGTCCTCATTTTCATCTCAAGCATAAAAAGTGTCTGAAATGATAAAAGCTTTTTTTTAAAAAAGAACAACAAGTGCTTCTGAGCGAGGTTTATTCTTACACCTCCGTCTCAGGGACCACTCAGACCCCCAGCAGGGCAGGCCACCACTGTCACATCTCACGCGTTTGAGCCCATGGCTCTAATCCCAGATCCTGGGGGTTTATTTGGGCAGAAAGCTCCTTTTGGGGCCCCAGCTGGCCCGGCCAGCGGGGTGCCCTCTGCTCAGCCTCCTCACTCTCCCACAGCCGCCTCGGCCGTCGTGCCCATCCCCGGCACCTTCTCGTGGCCCCTGGCCGCCCGCGGCAAGCCCCGCCGCGGCATGCTGCGCCGCGCCGTCTTCTCCGACGTACAGCGCAAGGCGCTGGAGAAGATGTTCCAGAAGCAGAAGTACATCAGCAAGCCCGACAGGAAGAAGCTGGCGGCCAAGCTGGGCCTCAAGGACTCGCAGGTGAGTGGGGTGACGGTGGGGAAAGGGGGGTGAAAAGAGCCGGGGCTGGGTCGAGAGCAGAAGAGGGGAAGGAGGGATGGGAGAGGGGAGAGCTGCCCATGGCTGGAGCGAACTGTGGGGCCGTGAGTGTTGGCCAGAGCCACGGGAGCAGCACGATTCCCAGCTGGGACAGATCACAGCTGGGTGTGATCTGTCCCAGCTTTACTGAACGGTTTTTGTCTGGCTTCCCTCCCACCCAGGTGAAGATCTGGTTCCAGAACAGGAGAATGAAGTGGAGGAACTCCAAGGAAAGAGAGCTCCTCTCTTCTGGCGGCTGCAGAGAACAAACCCTCCCCACCAAGTTCAACCCTCACCCGGACCTCAGTGACGTCGGCAAGAAGTGCACAGGAGAGGAGGAGGAGGAAGAGGAAGCTCCCACCGTGTGCCCACCCAGCCCCCGGCACCCCTTGAGCTACCACCAGTCCCCAGAGCACCTGCACTTGCGGGACAGACTGGACTCCCAGCTGCCTCCTTCCCCATCTCACTCCAGCAGCCCCAGCAAACCTTCAGACTTCTCAGACTCAGAGGAAGAGGACGATGAGGGGGAAGAGGAAGAGGAGGAGATCACGGTCTCTTAGGTCACCCGCCCGCCCCTACCATCGCACGGGGACATTGCAAAGATGTAAATAACAGAGTGCTATAAATTGAAGAGGCCACGTCCCACCCGCATGTCCACTTCTCCAGGGCAGGTTCTTTACCACACAGACGCAAGCCTCCCTGCTCAGAGGTATTCCTTATTTTGGGTCCACATGAAGGCTCTCGTACTCTTACCATCAGCCACCCTTCTCACAACCCCTTCTCCACGCTTCCCAACCAGCACACCTTCAGCTAGCTGTGCTCCCCTGAAAGCAAGCACCAGGCAGCTCCTTCCCTTACAGCAGGGAAGGGAACTCATCCTACTGCAGGAAACGTTTTTTCCAGACCGAAAACCATCACCACCAACAACAAAACTATAGAGGCTGTGGCCACTTTCACCACTTTTCAAGTGCATTTCCAGCAGCTACTAAAACTTGGAAACCTGAAGACCGTCTGACCCCACAGCTTTCTCTTCCCAAGGTCAGTAACATGAACGAGGTACAGCCCAGCTCACCCCGAGCAGCACGGCACCTGCACAACAAGCCCCGGACATCACCGCTGCAGATTTAAGGTGTAAGGTAACAGCATGCCTTGTGCAATGGGGACCTCCGGTGTTTATCCATTTCCCCTTTTAATTGTGCCTCGTTCTTCCCTACCAAGCACTGTAACTCCCTTTTCTGCCCACAGACCCGTGCTTGTTTTCCACTTTGCCTCTGCTGTTTGTGATGTGGACAGAGGAAAGTGGATGTGCCTCTTTGATTTTGACTGAACTTTGCTGTCTTTGCACAGCTTATTTGAACTGTACGCTATTTTGTACACTTACTCTGTATGGATGTTTTATACCAAGGTTATTGTGAATGAATATAACAATGGCTCAACAAGGTTTCCCTTTTTCTTTTTAATTAAATGACAGCTAAACTACACACAAATGCAGCTGTTTAATTGTGTAACTTATAAAGAAACTCCTTTATTTTGTATTTTACTGTGTACAGACTTTAAATATGTGTATATATAATAAAGCAAATGTTTGTCAAATAAAGTAGCCTTCTGAGCCTGGTCATTCAGCACTACTTGGTTCCTGTTTGCAAGCTACTGTAGGTTGTGTCTGGGGCCAAATAGAGATAAAAAATAAAACCACCCTTTATCAACAGCACAGTAATTCAGTAAAGTAAGGTAGCCAGAAACAAAACCATTTTCTACGGAAAGAAAATAATTCTCGTAAGACAAAGCTAAAACAAATGGAACAAGCCTGACCGTTCTTTGCTTAGTTTTTATCAAGCACCAAAGTAAGATCCACACCATCTGTTGAATCTACAGGAGCTCCACTACATGGGATATTCATATTAAGTATGTGCAGAAATGGCACAGGAACAGATTCAGTGATCAAATGGGTCAGTAAGAAGGTGTTCACCTTTACAGAAGAACTTCTCATTTGGAGAAGTTTTACTTATCTAAAAAGATAACTTACCACATATCGCAGTATGAATTGGGACACTTGAATCAAGATGAATTCTACTCTTCCCAAGACCCGTACTTTTTAACCTCTACAACAGATTTTTTTTTTTTTTTTAATCCTTTCAGAAATAAGAACTTTCTTTTCTAGTAACTTCTAGAAGAGGGAGATCACAGCCTAAGTATGTTATGCCACAATGTATGCTTGAAAAACATTCATCCATTCTGCCACACGCTGAGGGACAGGAACACGCCACGTCTATTAAGAAAAGCTTTCCAAGTTTATCAGAGCACTCCTCCCCCCCGAACACCAACATCACAAGTGCAGGAGGACTTTGTCTCTTTGACTGAAAGGAAGCAAGTCCTTCCAAGATGGAAAACAAAACAAAAGCATCTCCCACCCTTGCTTCTGACTTGACACAGGTTGTACAACTGCCAGCCCACGCTCTTCCTACTGGGACAGCACTCACTTAGCAAAACAAACCCACTAATATAAACATGTCTGTAACCATTTCTTTTTTTTTCCCTATTATTTTTTCGCTACATTTAATTGGATGTATCACTTTTAGAAAACAAAAAAACAGCCAATGACTTTGAAACCCCAGTCCTCATATCCACAACACAAACCTTATCATGCATGAGACAAAAGGAGAAGACGACACAGTATTCTCCAAGACCAAGAGCTCATAAATAGGGTAGAAAAACAAAAAACAAACAAAAGAACACTCATATTTAGACATCAGAAAACAATTCATCATAGTTTTTGACTAATAAATGCAGTACTTCGCTTTTCACAGAGGTCTACAGAACAGTCTTTTTTGATACATAAGAGATTGTGTTGCTGGGTGGTTCTGTGGGTCCCAGCCCATAAGCTATAGGCAGGAGGCTGCAGTACCTGATTATTTCCATTAAGCATCACTCTTGCCTCAGTAGGCAATAGACCTTAAGAAGCCAGAAGTCACATCCAAGAGTGACTTGCTTTTTTGATGTAGTATTAAAAGCCTGAGAGTAACAATAATCAAGAAATACTGCTCGGCCCTGGTAAACATCAACTCAACTTTCCTTCACCTTTTTCCCACAGCTCCTCAATGTGGGCAGGCCACGTTCACATCTGGTGTGACCCAGGAGAAATCAAGGAGCAAGACAACATAGGCAGAATGAGGGATTGAGCACAACGGTATTTATTTAGAGACAATTGATGACAGACTAAAGAAAAAAAAAAGTCCTTCCAAGCAAGCCTCACTCACTGTCAAAGTCCTCACAATGGGACCACGCATTCAGACTGGAAGCACAGCAGTATTACTTAGAGGAGCCCAATGAGAAAGGAAGCAGTATGATGCTACACACAGCAGGGAAAAAAAAAAAAAAAAAAAATCTACCTCCACGGACTTGCTATTGAAAAAAGGTGTTGCTAAACAAACTCATAGCCTTAAACGCAGGTCAAACATTCATTGCAATGCAAAGCTAATACATAACACCCTAGGTATTTTTAGTTACTAACACACGCCACAGAAAAATATTTTTTCCTTGCATGCAGGTAGCTGAGTTCTGCTGAAACAAAGCTTTCATCACACAGGCCATTTAATTAGGGATACAACAACCCAAAGACATGCAATATAACAAAGGCATGCAATGTCTCCAGCTACTCCTTAATCAGGTAATTGGGCACACCTGGCCAGGACACTCACTTCAAGTGCCTTCTACTCCTCTAACACCTTGCAGCCATGAGCAATTGATTGCATGCAACAGACCACTATGAAGAGAACATTTTATATTTATATTTAATATTTTAAAGTTTATCCAAAAAAGCAGTATCTCCCAACCATATCTAAAAGGTCCCCCAGACACGCGTTAAACAGCAGCTAGCACAATCTACTTCATGTTCATTCCAGTAAAACATCTCTTGCGTGCATTACCAACAACGGGCACCCTGGACAATGCATTGTTATCTAGATATCCGCTCTGTAAGCAATAAAGAACCCCACAACAATTATTTATAACCCCTGTTTTTACCAGTCCACTAAGCATAAAGCCATAATTGAGTAATCTATAAAAACATGTAAGTAAAAAACACATTTAAAAAACATCATAAAATAATCTAAAACCAACAGGTACCATCATGCATACCATAATACAGAAGAAAAGAGCACATTCAAAAATCTGAGCAAATACCACTTATCCATAATCCCTTTTGACTCACTGTTCGACAAGCTACTAGTCATCTTACACCCTCTGGTCTTTATAGTTCATCTGTGCTAGGACCATCATGACCAAAAATAATTATACCACTTTTTCCAAAATAACATCATTAAATCTTATCCTGCTTGACCAACATCCTTACTAAAGGAAAAGTTTCCTAGAATTGCTATTTAACAAGGAAAATCTCACACCTACAATACGAAACTTAAGAATCTTACTAACTTTTATTCCAACAAAGTTCTTTTTTCTTTGCAGTGAAAAGACCGCCATATAACCACCAACCACAACCATCTGAAATTCACAGAAACCTTAATATCAAGGTATAAAGCTGGTGCTTACTCACCGTCTGCAGCTTGTAGGAATGCAGTCCCCTCTCAAAGGCTCCCATTTCTTGTTCCTCTTTGCTGAGGGTTTCCTTCCTGACCCAGAGTTCACAGCTACTATGGGATGACTCATGCAGGACAGCTGTGCCAAGGGAAGGCTGCAGAAGTAGCTACACTTTCCTATGCCTCCTGTTAAGGACAGAAACTGAGTCACTGACCTCAAATGTGGAGAGATTCCAGGTGATATAGAAGAAGCTGCTGACACCTGGGCTTGCTCCTGGTGTGCATCACACAGGGAGCTCAGCTTGGGTCTATTTCTAAGAGTAAAAGGTTTCATCGTTCACTATCAACAGAGGGAATGTCAGAGGCCACCTCTCCACATTCCCCCAAGCCAGTTTATCTTCCTGTGGCTCGTACAAAACTGCTGGTCAGGGATCTTTCTGTTTAATACAACTCTATGCTTTTGAAAAGGAGGGAATGTGGCAGGAATTCCTCCTTTCTTTCATGGAGGTGGAATAATTTCCACGTTGAATGGTGGCACCAGATGTTTTTGAAACCTCAGCTCTGGAACAAAATAAGGTTGATGCCCCAGCACCAGGGCATCACACAGGGTAGCCCCACATTGCACTGTGCCAGTTCTTCTATGTGTCCATGAAAGAACACATCTGTACAAATACAAATCAACTAGTAAGCCATAGCTGTTAACACCATACAAAGTAAAACATTTTTATCCTATCTCTATCCTCTACTGTCCTTCCTAACAACAGTAAGCAAGAAATTCTTGCCAGTCATCCTGCATTGGCAATCTTGCAGCTAAGCTGGGAGGAAACAAACAAACAAACAAACAAACCTTTAAATTTCCTCCTTTGGTGAGCACCTCTCCTCCAGGAAAGATTTAAGATTACGATCTTAAAGGCAAAGAGGCCAGGACACACGGCCTTGGTTTCCAGCAGCCACCAGAGCAGTCTGAGGCCTGTGAAAGGCAGAGCTGCCAGCACTGACCCCGGCCTGAGGGACAGAAGGCTCCTCAGGGGAGAAACGAGTTTAGGTCCCCAAAACACTGACTGCCTTCAAGAAATCTGTGCTCAGGAAGCTTAAGGTAACATTTGACATGGCAGCTGTGGGCTCTGCCACTGTCAAGAGGAATAAGGCAAGGCCTCACGCCTGGTTGTGTTTCCTCTTCTCCCCTTGCCAAATGCACACCCCTTGGCAGGTGCCTGGGCCCAAAGTGATCATTAAAGAGCAGAAATATGCAGAGAACTGATATGTTTTACTTGATTTGCCCTGATTTCAGAGGATCTAGCACCTGGAACTGCCATGCCAGTGTGTCAGACCCCTAAGGGGCAGAAATGCCCAGGTTGGAGAGGAAGAGTTGTAGAAGATCACCCCTTCTGCCAGCCTTTGTTACTAAATCCTTTAATCTAAAGTGCAGGAGCCTTTAATACATCTAAATTATGAATTTTTATTTATTTATTGGCCATAACCGAACCTGATATAAAAGAATAACATTGCTCAAACTCCCAAAGAGACACCAGCACCGCTGTCCCAGCGCAAAGGACATGCATGTAACACCAGTGAAAGCCCGTCACAGCAGCCAGGACCACTGAGGAGCATTTTACTGAACTTGTGTAAGCACCTTGTATGCTGACTTTAGTTAGTTTTACCTCCCTTGCAAAAAATTACCACACGTGAGGTTGCTCTCTGGGAGGACCTCTGTGTCCTAACAGCTGCCTTGCACTGGGTGGTGCTGGTTCGCTGCGACCCCCACCTGAAAGGTGCCGAGGTTCAGTCAGGTATCGTTCAACTTGCTATTTATTAGCAATGACAGTATGAGAAGAAAACATTTTGAGCAACTTTATACCCTTTAGGAGAGGGAACCCTGAGGAGTGGCATCAAACAGGCCTCAGAGCCACACACAGCACGCTGCTCAGGCCCTGCCTGTAGAGGAGACTGTCCTCTTTTGGCCAGTTGGGTTATTACAGGATTTTTCTTACCAGAAAACAACTCTTCATCATTTCAGCAGGCAGGGGAGCGGTTGTTCTCCCAAGAACAAAAGGCAAGGCCACGCAGGTGGCTTGGCCAGCGGCGCCCAGCAGGGGCTGCCAGCGCTCTCCTCGATGAGGGTGGCTGAGGGGCTGCTTTCAGGGGGTGATCTCCTCAGGGCCGCACCGTGCCTGCAGTGCTGCTGTGCTGGGCTTGCACGAAAATGTGAGAGAAACAGCCCTGCAAAGACCAAGGTCGGTGCAGGAGGTGCTCCAGGCAGGCAGCTGCAGTTCCCCTGCGGCCTGTGGAGAGGCCCCCGGTGGAGCAGGCTGTCCCCCTGCAGCCCATGGGTCCCAGATGGAGCAGATCTCCACGCTGCAGCCCCTCCATGGGTGGAGGAGCCCCCGGTGGAGCAGGTGGATGTGGCCTGGAGGAGGCTGCGGCCCATGGAGAGCCCCCGCAGGAGCAGGCCCCGGGCCGGAGCTGCAGCCCATGGAGAGGAGCCCACGCAGGAGCAGGGGTCTGGGGGGAGCTGCTGCCTGTGGGGGACCCGTGCTGGAGCAGTTTGATCCTGGAGGATGGACCCCGTGGTATGGAGCCGTGTGGGAGCAGTTCATGAAAGACAGCATCCCATGGGAGGGACCCCACACTGGAGCAGAGGAAGAGCGTAAGGAAGAAGGAATGGCAGAGACAAAGAATTAGGAACCAACCGCAACCCCCATTCCCCAGCCCCTTGTGCCAGTTGAAGAAAAGAGGTAAGAGAACTGGAAATGTTTCTGAATCTGAGAAGACAACAGGGGTGAGAGGAAAGTGTTTTTAGTTTTGTTTTTATTTCTCAGTCTCCTACTCTGTTATTCACTGGTGATAAATTAATTTTCCCCAAGTCAAGCCTGCTGTGTCCATGATGGTAATTAGTGCCTGCTCTCCCTGCAGGGCTGAGCTCTCAACCCACAAACTCTTCTGTCATATTTTCTTGCCCTGTCTTGCTGAGGAGGTGGAGCATGAGCACAGCTGGCAGGGTACACTCAGGTTAACTTACGCGACTCAGTAGCTCCTTGATGGAGGATGATCTTTCAGTCAGGATTACTCCTCCTCCCGTCTGCCTGTGGACCCCTTCTTAAGTTAAGGTCTTTCAGAGTTCCTAACTGCCCGGCCCCATGTGGGTGAACTTCTTATATGAGCAGGAGGAGGAATTACCCGTGCTTGGCTACAACATGGTCTCTGTCCCTTGGAGCTTCCTCAGCCTCCTTAAGGCTCCAGTGAAGAAACAAATTGAAAGCATCTGTATATCATGGAAAGAGAGGACCATGGATTTTCTGACTGAATAACCAAACTGAGATGTAGGTGGAAAAGTACTTGCTTACAGACAGTTCTCTTAAAACTGACAGAGATGGGGATTGTCCTCAGCTGCTGTGCTCTGCTCTAACTGCCCAAAGTCTTTTCCTGATTGACTGGGGGGGAGGACTGAGGGCTTTATAAGGTCCACAGGCAGCTGCTCTTCTCCTGCCAAAGTACTGTAAACATGTTGTGAACAGCAGCCTGGTATGGATCCTCCATAGGAGGGCTCTATGTGGCAGATCATCTGTTTCACTAAAAACTAGAAATCACTGAGGAGAAGGAGGTATCTGCACACCACCAACCCTCAGTTATCACACCTGGCAGAGAGGTTAATGTCAGAATCATCAGCATTAGTAAAAGGGTAAACTGTGCACAAATGCAGAAGAGAGGATGAAAGCCTGTAGGGTATCAGGAGGTACCTCCTCTCCGGTTCTTGAAGTGACTACTTCAAGACACCAGTGGAAAAGATTAGTGGAAGACAAAGGATGTAAGTGCATGTCACAGGCTGCAAACTGATCTATTTCTTAAAATGACTCCAGGGAATTTCCCCTTTGACTGCAGAGAGGAAGTCTGGACTGATCCTAAAGCACTGAGAAATTATGAGGTGGATCTGGGCAGGATATAAAATAAGAATAAAATGGGATGTTGGAAACAGAAACACCAAGCAATAAAGGTTAAGGAGAAGGTGAGGTAAAGGAAAAAATATGTGAAGTTGAGCGTACGAGACAATGTGCATTGAAACAAACAAAGAACACAGGGAAAGGACACAGGAGGCTGAAAAAGGGAAGAAAGGGAAGAAGTCCTGGGAGAGATGAAGCATCTTGGTGCCAGTCCAGTATTGATTCAAATGTTGTCCAAGATCAGAGCTAGAGTATCTTACAGGGCCAATTCCAAAACATGCAATTCTGTACATTTACAGAACACGGAAAATCTGCTAGAGCATGTCCAACACTACTCTGCCTCTGGAAAACTGCTGTTAAGGGACAGATGAAACTCCCATTACTGATGAATGGCTTTGAGTTACAGCTTGCACCCCTGTGCTATTAAAAGGCTAGTGAAGATGCTCATAACTCAGAAGGAAAAGTTACAAGAGAAGGAAAAAATAGATGCAAGAACAAGACAGCCTAGAAAAGATAATTGCTCCACAAGACTCTATGATTACCAATTAGCACCCAAGAAATTTCCTTTTGATACGATGTAGGTACTTCCTAGCAAACTTCATTCTCTAGGCTTGCCCCAAGTTGCAAAGACAAATCCAAGTATTTGGTAGGAGAATCATACCACTAAGTGTTCCTGCAAATATCTACCAGTCACATTTCTCTCTTATTCATCTGAGAGTAAGCTATAAAGACATAACTAAGGCAGTTGTTGGCTATACAGCAGATAAGCTGCAGTTTTTGATATCAGTTATGGAATGTGTTTAGGTTCTGACAGTCAATGCTGTGTCGCCATAAGAGAAATCAACACCTTTGTATCATAGTTCTTTTTTAGTTTGAAAAGTAGGTCAACACAACTATTGAAAAATAGACCTGATCTGTTCAGTGATTTTCAGAAAGAGCTGCTGGGAGTTGTAGATTCAACTGGTTTTGGATTTAAGTAAATCAAATGCACATATCAATTGTCAGCAGATTTTCTTCTCTTTCTTTTGATATAGGAGAAGCTATTACCAATGTCAGTAGTTCAAGTCTGTAAGTAGAAGACAAGATAACTACAAGAAACTGGCAAGTCTTCAGGAAAAAAATAAAAATTAAAAATGCAGTCTGCTGCTGAGAATTATCACCTAGACTTTTAGTGAAGAGGTTTGGGGGTTTATGCTTCCTGAAAGGGGAGTACTTCTTTGTTGTTCTCATTAGAGCACAGCATTTAGTTGAAGTAAAGTAGAAGAAAAAGAGATCCTTACATGTTCTTACTGACCAACATGAGCTTATCATGGTGTAATCTGTCTCACTATCGAATGGGTTAAGAGGAAATTGTTATAATGGGTGGGATTGAGCTGCTTAATGCCCTTGAAGATGGGAATGAGAAGTCTCAAAGACCAATGTCAGCAAGCACAGACCTTAAGATGGTCTTGTGTGTACAGTGGGGCACACGTAGAATTGAGCTTGCCCTGGGCAGTGAAGTTGCCCGTTCTGCAAAGCATGCTCACAGCATGCCCAGCATGCAGACCGTGCATGGCCTTGCAACCAGCAGGGATTTCTTTTGAAAAGAAGCTGGCACAAGGATCTGTCTGGCCTGCTGGCCACCTACCTATGACTTACTTCCAGCTCTATTGCAGCGACATTCCACATGGGTAGCCCACAGTCCTGTCTTGAGCAGATCGTGGTGGATTATGTGTGCAAACATTAGCTATAGGAGATAACTGTAATGGTGTCGTACCTCTGCTAAATTTCTCCCTGTATGAAGGTAGAGTCTTGGGGCTGTTGGCATCTTTTCACACATACTTCTAAGAAGCCAACGAAAACAAGAAGTAAAACCCACAATCTAAGAATGCACAACAGAAAATGTCAATTAAGAAGGGACAAAATGTTCAGGGAAGCCACAAATCTGAATAAATAAGCATCAATTTTATTGAATCATGAATAATTTAAGACTGGTACAATCATCAGCTTTATTCTCCATGACACAAGGGCGGGGAAGGGGGAGAAACAGGGAGGGTGAGAAAGGGGAGGCATGATCTCAAACAGACCATTCACAAATTCCAATCCTAAATGAGAACTGAAAATTAAATAGGGAGAGGAGCAAATGGAAAACATCATAAACGTACACAAAATACTCAGTTCCTAGTTTTTCTCTTTAAAAATGGCTAGAAAAAATTCATCAAAATGCAGCACTTTTAATCAAATATTTACATTTCTATGTTACAATGAAAAATGTACATCTTATAGAACATATTTCATAAACTGTTCCACTGGAAACGACTAGATCAAAACAGCAACCTTCCATTTAATATTGACAAAGAAAGATTTTTTTGCTTTGTTTTTATACTTTTTTTTCTTGAAAGAAAATTGCCACATTTAGACAAGGTTTCATACACATAATATCGAAGTTAAGCATCAACAATGAAGTATCAGTTTGCTTCTTCCAAAATGTACAAAAAGGCTAGCCAACCCCCTCCCTCCCCTTCCCCAAATAAACCACATCTCATTTATGGCCTGTAGAATTCTTGGCAGGTCTGAAGGAAAGAAAATGGTTTATACTTTCAATCTATAACTCAACATGACTGTTGCATAGAATCTTTTTTTTTTTTTTTTTTTTTCATGATTTTGTTTTCTTTAAAATTACTTTGTAGGGAAAAAAGGCAAAAAGAAAAGAAACATTATTAAAAAAAAAAAAAGCCTTAAATTAAAACAAAGTCACTTAAAGAAAGACTTAATCTATGAAGTCTTGATAAAATCTATGAAGTCTTGATAAAAATTAAGTGTGCACTACGGGTAACCCTGCTTCCCGAAGTTTCAGAAAAGATGTTGTGACGCTTAGCATGACTAGCCCACTCAAAATTGCCTCTCTTACTGTAATGCAAACTAGTGTCAATAAAAAATAAAAGATAACAGAAATTCCTTCCTGAGCCTAAGCGCAGGATTAAAAATGAGGAAAAAAAATACCCCGTTCCCCACAAATAAAACACCATTATAAACATGTCTTACAGCACTTGTTTAAAGGTTAAGTGAGAAGTTTTCTAGGATATTAAGTCCATTTAAAAGCCCTATCCCTGCAACTGGATTTTTGACAGGCACATGCTGTATCTGCATGGATTCAGTTGGAGGATTAGGTACCAAGATTCACAGTAGTAGCAGGTAAAGTCAGTGCTGGGAAGCAGAATTGTCAAGACTACTGGAAAAATTAACCTCTCTTTAAATCAACACCAGCATGCTATATATTTGAGTCCATACGGATGCACCCCATTTTTACAGTACCAAGACTAGAGCAGGAACATTGGCTGAGTAACCCTTGGTATTTCAGTCAGCAAAATAATGAAATAGAGTTCATAAAGTTAAAACAGTAACAACAGCAACCCACCCCCCCAACCCCAACATTAAAATATTTTATTTTTTCTTTTACAATATTTTTCTTTAAAAAAAAAAAAAAAAGTCATCAGCACTTAAAAGTTGTAACAGGAGCAGATTCAAGACCAGCTCAGTAAGACAAAGTAAGTACAGTTATGTTACAGAAAGTCATGAGGTATAATAAAACTATCCTCTCAAACTGAGTCACAGAAGCATGAACTTGTCTGTTACATTACTTTAAACCCATAAGGATTAACAAGCTCTTAAAAAAGTGTTTGTAATAAGTTTTCTTTTTGTACATTGAAAAAACCAGCATATTCCTGTAATTTATTAATGACAGCATTTATTATAGTTGAAAAGCTTTTTTTTTTTCTTTCTTTTTTATTTTTTTTCTTTTTCTGCGTGGATAAAAGAGCTCTTCAGTGATTTATTTAGCTGCGGATTGATACGAACCTGAAAAGTTATCTCATTTCCCTCCTTTTCATCACATTTCAACAGATTCTAGTATCTCATACAAACAATATTCACAGCAACTTATGATATTCCAAGAGATGACTTTAGCCCTGTTTATTTAAATAAAATCTCGTAATATACAGCACTAATTTAATCAACACAATTAGTACAAAATAAGGCATCGCTTTAAAATTCAGCACCAAAAGATAGCTGGAAAGGCTAGTACAGATCGATATTGAGGACTGATGTATTTGCTGAGGTACAGCCCGGGACAGCTGACTTGGTGGCGATGGTGTTGGAACCATTTGCTTCCATAGAAAGGAAAGTGCAATTCTTTGTGAGGTGTTCTTGATCCCCAACAGAAGTACAAGCCTTAACACTGATAGTGTAGGTGTGTGCGTTTGGAGAGGAGGAGAAATAAAACCAGGTTCACAGCTCTGCCAAAACTCAAAAGCATGGCCTAGGTAAACTTAGAAGATGCAGTACCTTCCCTCCTTTTTTCCAGACTGGAATACTGCTAAAATACTTTTTTTTTTTTTTTGAGTTAAAAACCGTGGAAGTAAATGTTTTCACCAGAGTAGCACTGAAACTGTCACAGAGCTGAGTTTTAACTAATCCGTTTATGGTTGTGCTGATCGGAACAAAAACTCTGAACAAAACCCAAAGTTTCTCGAAAACTGCTGTAACATTTCATGGCAAGAATTAAAAACTGAAAGTCTGATTAATCCCTTCAGGGGTGTAGCTAACCTCTGTGTACAGGGCTGATAGAACACCCGTGCATTGCCTAAGGTTCTTTAAAGCTGTAGGGCTTCAAGGGGCAGAGCCCTTGCGCCAACTTCTGTGGAGGAGGGAAGCTCACTCTCATCGGTGTAAACCACGTGTACACCACTGAAGTCAACTGAGAGCATCGTGGATGTAAGTGGGAGGAGAATCAGGCCCGGCGTAGCAAAGGGCTACCCGATGTCCAACTGTTAGTAGGATTGATTGTTACACAGTGTTTGAAAAAACCTGATTTGTTCCGACTGTATATATATTTTTATATACTCCTATTTATATATATGTATATCTTTACAAACACACAATGAAAGAAAGCCAAGGTCTCGGACTGGCAAGGAGAGCAGCGCTTTTACTTTACTTTTTTTCTTCTCTTTTCTACTATATTTATTCAAACTTCCCTGTTTTGCAGCTTTGCCTTTATGGAGTATTATTACCAAGGCAAGCAGTATTGTTATAGCACCAGAACTATACAAAGCTGAGTTTAATCTGCAAAGCTGATTGGTAAAAGTCCAGCCCTCACCTAAATGTGGTTTGGTCAGAAGCAGCATAGGCAAAAATTTCCTCTCCCCTCTCCTCTGGACAGTACATGGCACAAAGCTGTTTGCTTCATAGCTGTGAAGTTCCCCCCTCCTTTAACTTTTTTTTTTTTTTTTTCCTTTAGTAACAATGATTTTAACATCTTCAGTATCTTAGGCATGAGAGCTTACAGCAACTAAACAGAAGAAAACAAAGGAATAGTGCAGTTCTTATCACTGTAAAAAGAAAAACAATACAAAGGTTGCTTGGGTTGCCTGCACCCAGGTTCAAGACTGACTCAAAGTGTCTTCTTGTTCTTGCAGCTCTAATACTGAGATACCAGCCCAGCCCAGGAACATGTTCTTCTCGTGAGTTTGTGATCAGGACTCTTGTCGAGTGGGAGAGCAATCGTGGAAACAACTTTTTTCTATCTAATGAGGATCACAACGTTGACTCCAGAGATGAATCAAGGATGTCATCGTGATGGCTGTTGCTGTTAGAGTCACTGTCGTAACTCTGGGGGCTTGAGTAGTTGGCTGCTTCTTGCAGTCTCATTAGCATGTTCATCTACAAAGGCACAGAAGTTCATGATTATTTGCATTCTGAGGCAGAAATATCAACTCCATATGAAAATCAAAGTGGCATTCACTATGCCAGCATGTAACAGAGGAAAAGAAGGGAAAACAGGGGTAATTATTAATGTGCATCTGAAAAGAGGCATTACATTTAAAACAGTTATAGGAGCATACACATTAGTCAGGAATTGTATGCTTTTCCAGTAAAAGTAAAAATGAAAAGATTGAACCGATTAGTCCACAGCTGTGCCACAGGATTCTGGAAGCATCCTTTCTATCTCTTGCTCTGACCCATGGAAATATGTTCAGCACAGTCCAAATAGGTAAATATGAATGTATTAATATCTAGCTTGGTATTTCAAATCATAGAATCATCTAGGTTGGAAAATATATTTGTCTCTCTGTACATTAGGTAATGAAAGCTAACATGTATTCTGCACTCCAGTCATCTGGGAAAATGCCTATCTCAGAAGGACAGCTTCAGGGCATTCATAGTTTCAATAACTGTTTCCCACTGAAAGAAAACGGGTATTTAGTAATGCCTTCCAGTTCAGTTTATACACGCTATACAAATATGCATTACCATTTCCTTTATATACACTTGCACTGTATTTCTGATTCATAAAGTTGACACCAGTCACAGAGCATAACAGCTGATAGATTCACTGAAAATTAAAAATAGATTCACAGAGCATAACAGCTGACAGATTCATTGAAAATCTCAGTTTACATCTGGTGACTGTAAACACCGTGTGAGGTAAAGTAACGTGGCTATTTCATGACTGTGGCAAAACAGGCTTAGCCAAATGGCTCCACTGCACTAGTCACACAGTTGTCACCAAATGAAGTACTTCTTTCTGGGGTAGAAATTAATCAACATTGGACACATCCCCAGTGACTCCTCAAAAAATGAATCCTCAAAATATCCTCAGTGAATGAATCTGAAAAACTTCTGACACTATTTCTTGAAAACTTTATGGGCTTTCTATGTCAACACGTTCCATGAGCTGTCTTCATGACTTCCCAATATATATGGACTTCTTGTTCTAAATCTTTTCAACACTTTTCAGCCATCCTTTACTTTTTCATTCTTGCTTTTAATCCTATAAAGAAGAGAAACTAGGCAGATATGCTGTTTCGAAACTGAGAACTTACCAAAGGATCTCCTTCAGCATCACTCACTGGAACTTGTTTGCTGGTTGAGCCTTCCCGTGACATGGAGTAGCCATCAAACCCCACATCTTCAGGACGCAGCTGCAGCAGAGGAGGCCACTCATGGTGCTGTGGGGTGGCCGCCCAGGGGTACGTGTCCATTACCCATTTGGCAGGATCCTCCCAGGGAGCTCTCCTCCCATACAACTGAAAAAGTGCAAAAGCATCTTTTAAAGCATTCCTGTTCATTTATCATTTTATTCTGTGCTTACCTAACCAAAATGAATGTGCCTTGATTCTTTGACTGCAGATAACATTTGCAAGTAAGGTTGAACAAAACCAAATGAGATTTGCATCCCCCTAATGACAACATTTTAATTATTTTTGAGGGCAAGTGATTTGGAAGAGGCTAACCACCTCCTTTGAGGCTGCAATGCCCTTTTGTGGGTACCGTTTAATGAAAGGGAGATGCGAAAATAACCTCAATTTGGACAGGTGTTTTCTTTCTTTCTTTATTCTTCTCTTTCTTTTTTTTTTAAAAAAAAAAAAAAAACTTGAATAAAAGTAAATACAGGAAAGAGGCTGTTAACGTTCACATCCAGGCTGCAACAGGAGACAGCTTATCTGTTTGCCGTTGCTGTGAAACTGCAGTCAAAAGAATGCACAGGAGGAAATGTAATGCCTGTTATCAAGCAATAGTGATGGATGGATGTCAAAGCATAAGTTTTTGAAGCCAAGGGAATTTCTTTGTACTCAACCAAGAAAATGCACCAACAGAATTTGACTGCATTCTTATTTCAAGTAAGTGTGCTCTATTTCCAAAACTTTTCTTGTGTTACTGAATCTATACATATCTTTCTTGTTACGTTCAGCTGTTTGCCTTAATTAGCTGATAAATTCCTTTTAATGTCCCATGACTTTCAAAAGCATAAATAAAACTTTAAGTGACTTCAAACTTCTGCTTTATAATTTTCTGGCCTAAGCATCCTTCCGCAACTGGAGTTCATTACTGGCGCTTTGTCACTTGAATTCAGAGACTTTTCTTTCCTGTACAATGCACATGGGGAAAAAGCAGCGGTATAACAAAGAAATTTGTCATCTCTTTCATGGATTTAAGGCTACCTTGTTTTCTTCATCAGTATTTCTTCCTCCCCACATTCCCATCCTATTATCCTGCCCATTGCCAAACAGGAATAGTTAGGGCAAACTTGAGCTTTCTAGTACTGTTCCTCACATTGCCATAAATCACTGAACGTTCTTGCAGCATGGAAACTAATTCTTCCAGTGCAAACAGGCCCCTCAAATGCTGCATCCAAACAGAATGCAAGAGACCGACTTCATCTGGATGCATGGTTAATTAATCCAAATCTGATCTTCCTGCATGGCAGCAGAGGGTTTCCACAGATATATACCAGGCAAGCGTGTATGAATGGCATTTTGTCAGAGACTCCTAAGCAATATTAGGATAAAAACAGCTTTCATTCTAAGTGATGTCACATAGTTACCAGCCTAAACCTTTTTTTGAAAACTTGTCTGCGTGAATTTGCACATGCTAAATAAAGTCTTTTATCTGTTCTATTAGAGCCTTCCTGTAAGAGTTACATGAAGCTTATATTCCGGTGAAACTCAGACATGAATGCAGACTTACTAATAGATGGCAGTCAAATGCCATACGGAAATTACAAGGTACTGAACACTTTCTGGAACAGCACTGAAGCAGGCAGAGCACAGAGCAGGCGTGCCCAGCAGGTGGTGCTAGGCAGTCTTACACATGGCTTTATGCTACAAAAAAAACTTGTCTGCGTCCCTGAGCTGTATTGCATTATTTTCCCAACATAATGTCTTCAAGCTGTGGTAAGCCAGATCGCATATTTTAATCTTGTTCTCAAATCTACGGCAAGTCATGACGGCAGAGAATTTTATATTTTCCACACGTCCGTGCTGCCTAGAAGGTCTGTGTGGTTCCTAGATCATTTCTGAAAATTAGGATGTCAAATCCCCATTGCAGGATACAAAATCATGATATATCTTCAGCAGATGAAAGATCGAATTACCAGCTTACCATTCCCATCCACAGCAACCAGTCCTGCCCCTTTCATATGAACGCTTTCTAGACATAGAAGGTGCAATTGAGGAGCAAGAACCTAACAGGATGGTCCACAAAGCACCACACAGAAACCACTGGAGTACGAGTGATGGCATCAGGAAGCCACAGAGACTTTAGACCCTCTTTTTGTTGGTGCTCCATTCCATATCAATATACCGAGCAGGAAGAACAATGGGTTTTTAAAACCCTGTAATTTTCACATCCCTGTTTTGAAGAACCAAAAACTCAGCGGCTCCAATGGGAGCAATTATTCTAAGGATCCTTTTGGCTCTCTTGTTTTTGACCCAAAATAGTCCTCTAAATGAGAAACAGAAACATAAAAATAGTTCAGTTTAGATCCAGAGAGATCAGAGTGAAATCAGCAGTCCACCCTTTCTTTCTGGCAGGCAATTTCAGATGGGAAGATGTGTTCTCAAAGGAGCCTTTGTGGGTGTGGGGACAGAAAACAGCCAAAAATGAAATACACATTTCTAGCATTAGCTTGTTAATTAGTACAACTCTGGCTGCAATTTGAGTACTCATGTTTTATTCCCATCAACAGACTCAACAAAAGAGAATTCTAAAGCAAACGAGGAAATTATTTAAAACGAAATGAATTAGTGGAATATGGGGAAATTGGATTGGAGCAGATACAGAATCTAAAGCAAAAAGTGAGAAACTGGAATGCTTATACTTAAAATGCAATCCATTCGAATAACATAAAGATGCAGATAACAGGCAAAACGAGGAAGCAAAAACAGGGTTTTATCAATTGTTATGCTTTCTCATCCTTTCTGTTATTAATGTTTCAATGCTTTCCATACCTACTGATCAGCTGATAAAAGACATTCAAAACACAATACAACATGCTCGAGCATCCCATTTCAGGAGGAAACAAGAACTCTGTCTTCTCACTTGTTTTAGGTCAAAAAGATTATTAGCTCCCTTTACCTTCCTTTGTGGGGACCCTCTACAGGAATTATGTACAATAGTTCTTCTCTTCTGTACTATTTCTACCTCTGTTTCTCTTTGTGCAATCTGAAAACCTGACAACTAAGTACCTACCACAATCATCTCAAGGAAAATGAAGTCTCTAGGTCCTGTCAGAATTCAAATGGTAAACACAGTTTGTACAAATTCTTACTAAAACTAGTTGTACAATTCATGTATTTCGTAGTTATTAGGAGCCACTAGTAAATACTGAAATTTCTATGACAAGGCTGTTTTTTCGCACTCTCTCTGTTAACATCTATAAATCTCTACTGTCAAGATAGTAAATGAAACTCCAGGTGTTTCTTAAGTGGACAAGCTTTTTTTTTTCTTTTTTCTTTTTTCTTTTTTTTTTTCCTTTTAAGAACATTTTCAAACTGGTGTGTCTTCTCCTCATTATTGTTTCATTTTCTGCAGAGTACTCCCATCCAAACAAGAGCTGAACCTCAAATACAGAAACTGTATTGAATAGAAAAGAAATAGTATTTTTCAAAAGAAAACTTTCACACTTTTCGAACAGATCTTCCTGACAAGTCATCCCGATGAATACTGTAAAGGTGACCCCTAAGCAGCCCCAGAATGGAGAAAACTGTTATTCACAAACCCCAAATTACCATTCTGTGACATGACTGCTTCTCTCAAGGAGCTTGTAACTTCTTGGGAGTTCTTTCATGTTTCAGAAAGATTTTGGGCTCAGAGACACACATGGTAGAGAACCTATTATTTCTGTAGTAAAATTTCCTAACTATTAATTACTCTTACTAATAACAAACTGTGTCTTGCTCATAGTTTGATTTTTTCTAGTGCAAACTTGTCAAACAGCCAGTAAATGTTCTTCCCCCACTTAAACAGAAGGCTTCCAAAGATCAAAACTGTTTCATCTTCCTATTAAATAAACTGAATAGTTTGAACTTATTCCACTGTAAAATGCTTTCTGTATCTTAAATTATAACTATTGCCCTTTTCTGAACCCTTTTAACTTTTAAATCTTTTTTTTTTTTTTTTTTTAACATACAGAAGTACTTCCCTCTTCCTACTTCTATGAGCTTTTAAGTTATACCCCTAAAATGGCATTTGTCCTCTTACCAAAACACAAGCTTCTGATACATCACCATAATTCACTATTCTCCACTTATCTTCAGCCCTCTTCAACTTTCCAGACTCTCACTGTCATCCACCTTTTTATTTCTCTATATGTGATCTTGCATTTAGCTCTACTGCAAAACAAGTAATTTTTAAATAAGCAGATTTCACAGATGCTGCAAGGGGAAAGCTTCAGGTTCCATCTGCCCTAAACCTCACATTATCAAAATACAGGGATTTGTCTCACAGAGAGCTCTTTATCAAAAATAACTAATGTTTGCAACACCCAGAATGTACTTGTATTTTACTCATTGATTATGCTATCTTCCAAAACACCTTTTACATTATGTGCTGCTGTTCTTACCCTGTGAACAGAGAACTGAAGAATCTAAGTATTTTTTTTCCATAATTCCATGTCAAGTCAATAGCAAACCTCTGTTAAGCCATTCCTCCTGATCATGCTTTCTAGTCATGGAGATGCTAAGAACTGCATGAATCTAAGAACTGAATGCCTAAAACTATCCAAATTTTTAAACAGCGTGAATCAGATAAAAATACCGGCAATCAGTGATGATTTTACTACAGACCCTGAAAGAATTACGAGGGAATCTACTCAAAATTTCATCCTGAAGATTGAAAAAATAATCAAAATGTCACTGATATTGAACCTATCGTGTTCATTTATATATTTATTTCCTTATACGCTTTGTTTATCTTCTGTTCAAGATTTCATTTGCAGAGGAAAATCATACATAACAGTTAATGACCACAAACATGTTTTTCAGGTGCATGGTACAATTTTAAAGCGTGCTCCTGGGTTATTGAAAATTGATTTTTGAAAACAGATTATTGAAAGACACTTGGATGCCTAACTGCGACTAAAAACATCAACAGTTTAGCATTTAAATACTTTTCAAAAAGTCACTCCGGAATTTGTGTGCTGCCACTCTGTATTTCAAAATGGCAGAGTGAAGAAAGTATTTCTCCCTGAAATTAATGACTGTATTTTCACAGACATGCAAGTATTTAGTGTGCAAAGTTACACCCACAGAAAACAATGTAATTATTCAGTTTTCTCTGATGCTGTGTTGCCTTCTGAATTGATAACATTTTAAGACCTATGATTTTTCATTTTTGTCTGCTCACCTGTAGCCCTTCTCTAACTGCCTCCAGAAGGTACGGGATGATGGAGTAGTTCCACAGGTCAGTAAACCAAACTCTTGAACCATCTACATCTATTGGACAAGAGAGAAAGAGCCGTGGACCTGGAAAGGGGAAAACAGATATTAAACTCAAATCATAATGACATGAATCAAAACAGGATCAAACAACAACTTGCAGTTCTCTAGAGAAAGAAGCCGAAGATGAGAGAACAAACGTAGCTATCTGGTGAAGTGCTCTCACTTGAGAGTTCAAAAATCCTATGAATTGACTTCAAAAACCATAGCTTTCAAGGTCAAAACTATTAACCAGATTTCCTAACAAGGTTGATATCAAGGACCTATTAAAATGGGGGAAAAAAGTTTAGAAACTTCTTGTATGGTTTGTCTGAGAGTAAAAAAAAAATATATGTATCTAAAAGCAGGGTTTAAAGAAACCTTTTATTACCTTACGTAGTACAAGGAAATGTGCAAGGATGCATTTGGTGTACAAGGAAATAGAATACATACATTTATATATGTCTGGAAATGCATTTCTTCCAGAATGGGCAGAACACTTACCAATAGTAACATCGGAGGAGCTGTGAGCCTCCAAGAACTTGTTCAGATGTTGCCAGACCTTGGGAATCCAATCAATAATTTTAACCAGCTCTGCATTTCTCATCCTGCCACTGATCTCTGTTTCAATTAGTTTTCTCCTCAGGAAACGGCCGAGAAAGCCTTTGACTGGCTCAGTGTGGTTAGCACATAGCACCCATCTGAGGCAGAACAGCAAAAATGTCTTTAGTACAAGAAAAAATATTCTGGGCTAAATATTTCTTATCATTTCTAAATGATTACTGTGATCAAAAAGGATGATCACAGTTGTATATTTTTCTTAGAAAAAAATATTTTAGAACAATGAGTTCATTAGATGAAATAATTCATATTGTACTTTGTTTCATCTTACTGCTTACTGGCTATCTGCTTCGCCTATAGTCGTATTTAAAATTTGTTAGAAGATCAAATATCTTAAAAATCCTCTGAACAAAGTTTTATTAACTATAGTTATTTCAATAACAGCATCATAACATAAAGCTGCACAAGTTAGGGCAGCAGCTACTGGAGAATGGTATTTCTATCCCAGTTTGCCATTTCAGCTGATAAGACCAACTTCAGATGACTCAGTAGCCCTTTTGAGCCCACAAACGTAAATGAGAAACATGAATAAACAGTACCTGAAATTATGATGAAGTTGAAGATTAGGTGTTGAGGAGGTGGCTTGGTTCATTGTGCCAATAATATATGGACTATTAAAAAAATCAAGCAAATCAAACTTGTAAATTTTGTTAAAAATAAAAAATAACATTAAAACATTTAACATTAAAAAGGTGTTTTTTTTTTTTATTATTTTTTTTTTTTGGTCAAAGAAGGCTTTTGTAGTTACTTGTAACCAGCTTCTCTACCGAAAATCTGAACTACAAGAACATCAAATTCTGAAAGCAAAATCGAAGCCTCAGAGCAGGACCTTTCGCTAAAAATGTCTTTTTAGTATTGAAGGTCTACTGCATGAAAAGAATGCAAGTTGTCCAACGCATATACTACTTTTTTATTACTGATTATAGAAGAATTGATAATTTTATGCAGAAAAAAATCTCTGAAGTGCTGTCCATAATATGGATGGTCTCACCATCTCAGTCCTCTTTACCAAATTAATCTACAGTTCATTGTTCTGATCATATTCTGGAACTGCTGTTCTTTGACATAACTGGGATTTGGAATGAGTTCTAAGGTTTTCCTTACCATTTGTGGTACTTGCAGTTTAGAAGTCCATTAAAAATTTCTCCTAGGGAGCTAACGTGATGCAAATTATCCAAAATGATTACAAGAGGCATATCCACAGCATTATTTTCGCTATTACACTGGTCTGCTAGGTTGGACAGGTATTGGCGGAGTTCCTGCAAAGCATACATTAAAACAAAACAAAACAAAAAGTTTTCATTATATTTCTTGAAAATCTAAGTAATACAAATAAATTAGTGGCTTTGCTATGAAGTCTGAAGCAAAAGAGACCGCCATCTTACACGTGTTCACATTTCCCATGAGGAAATAGAAAAATATGGTTTTCCTTTTCTTTTGTAGGTTTTGCTACATGTTCAAAGACACTTGCATGAGGTAAGGGCCTAAAGGGGTCAAGATTTTGCCTTTTGCTTTATGTTTTTTCATTTGTGTTGTTCTAATCTGACACAGAAGTCTGAAATGCATTTTTCTTTCTTTTCAGGAACTTATTTGAATCTCTGTATACTGAGCTGGGCAGTTGCTGTTGTTCCGGCTAGGTTTGTTCTCTGTTCTTGCCGCTATGTTTTTATCAAAGCAGAGTTGACAAAATTAGCCTGGTATAAAGCACTCCTCGAGCAGGGGCCAAACTTAGATGCCTTCAGTAATGACACAAAAGAATGATGAGCTCAGAGTGCTACTGCTGGGTGACTGGGTGTGGCTGAAAAGCTCTCATCATCTTTAAAGCATTTATTACATAGCATGTCTCAAAAATTATGCCAGTGGCCTACAACCACACTTCCAACCACTCTTCTTCTCCAGAGGAAGATCTGCCTAAGGCCATCAAACATTTATTATTTTTTTTTAACCTAGACATTCACTTGAGGTATATTTGGCAAAACCAAAAGCACATAAAAAGCAGAGACATGCCTTACAAGCTCAGGAATGTGTCTGGACAACAGTAACTACTGGAACAGCAGATGTAGATTACCAGTGCTGATACTTGCAGCTGCAGAAATTCTGAAGGCCTAGAGATGCATTTCATGTTTTGAGGAAAAATGTCCGCATGCAATGAGGATTGCTGAAGTCGCTGGGAACTTTGTGCAGGAACTCTGAGCTTCCTCAGCAATTCTCAGCCTTCTAACCACTTCAAAATCATGATGCCTTTAGGTGTTTAAACTTATACCTGGAAGTCTGCTATTTAAGGCCCAAAAGCCTGGTGAATCCACAGTTCTGAACAACTTAGATATTGTCCCCTTCAGGATTAACAGAATGCTTTAAGAAGAAAGATAAGTTTAAAATCCCGCTTGCCTATTTTTGATGAATTAACAAAAGAGCAGTTCTCCCATTTTTGACATATGGTAACATTAACTGTGCAAGCAATGATTTGTTTTCTTACCTTACTGGATTTATGGTCCACATTGAAGGTTGCAATAATTCCATCAGCCAACTCCCTGCCCTCTCTAAGGACCATATACTCAGACAGGCGGTTTGCTAGATATGTTTTACCAGTGCCACTAGGGCCAGACAAGATAATCCGTCGGTGTTCCATCAGGAGAGAGACGTAGCGCTGCAGTATAGGCTTGGGGATCAGTGACTCAAACACAAGACAGTCCAAACTGTTCTCGCAGATACCTGCAACAGTAAAAGATTCCTCATTTATAGCAACTCCCAATTTTTATCCAGATTACCTGCAAGTTGTTTTCTTTTTTTCCCTTAAAAAAAAAATAAAAATAGCTGTAATGCTGAAAAGCAATTCATTAATGATGTTTTAACAAATTAAGATAAATTGAAATGACTGGAAAGCCAAAACAGAATCGAAACGTGGGACTTTGTGAATATACCTGGGCCCAGTAACAGTAGGAGAAACTCACAAAATAAAACTTTGTAACAAAAGATTTAGATCCAACCCGAACAAGCCGTTTCTTGTTTCTGAGAAAAATCCCTTCCCCACTCTGGCGTCCCTTGTGACAGAGAACAGCACATATAAAACAGTAAGTGACCTGTAAGCTTCACCTGGATTCTCCATCTGCTTTCCAAGTTTTCGAAGAACTCAGTTTCTCTAGATAAAATTGGCCATGTGACTGTTTCCAGGCTACATTTTTCACACAGGAACCATGTGTTTTACAGTATTTTGTTATGTACACTACACATACATACAGAATTTACCTGTTTACTTTTGAATCGCTAGACAAAAAAACAGCTATCATCAACTCCCCCTGCTTTCCCAAACACATGTAATTAAACTCCTTCTCTGTATGCTGATGGCTATCTCTTCTAACATAAAACTCCTACTGATAAGCATTTATGCAATGTCAGCAATCACTTTAGGCAGAATTGGCTCAGGAAAAACATACAATGCTTCAAAATAAACAGAAGAAAGGGAAGTTGGCAGATCACCCATAGAAATGTTTGCACCTCAATGGTTACTTGGAATATTAAATATTTATATAGGCAGCTTTATATCTCAACGGTATATGTGAGTAACTGATTTCCCATAAATTGATTAAATACACTCATACTTTATTGAAAAATGTTATCATGTATGAACCTTCAAAGTACAAGTCAGGACACTGCAAGTTAAATACAAAATCAACTGAAGCTTCACAGATATGAGCAATATTTCAACTGGGATTATACTCTTGAATAATGCATTCCAAGTAAGTGAGCAGAACACTCAGAGTTCACATCAAGCCTCAGTAAACTGAGGTATTTCATGACTTAGTTTGTCTTCCTGTGTGCTGATCTGCTACAGAATTATTATTTTTTTTTATACCAGCAATCAGAAATCAAAATACTTCCAAATGCTCAGTCGAACTTTGAAATTGAGCTGTAAAGTGGTTGGCAATGTTCATAAGTATTGTGCTACTCCATTGCTGTATGCAGATCTATGCTACATATTTCAATGGTGTCACTTCAAGCAAGCTGATTAACACTGAAATTGCAGTGGATGAGGACTTACCTCAACCCCATTATTTATTTTTTTTTATTCATTTGGAAGAGCACTTTGCTGCTCAAATAATTCCACTGTGACATCTGTCGTGTGAGGTGCTTTCCAGCACAACTCAAGGCACCGATTTAAGACATCTGGAGGAAACTGCTATGTGTATAATTATTTCTATTGTTACCGATGGAAAATTTGCTCAATTTATAGACTTACCATACTTTAAGTGCTTTCTTCATCAAATGAAAACAGAAGAACATCAAATAAAAGGCAAAGACAGGAAAAACAGACACAACTATAAGTTTTTACTCCTCTGAGATTCTTGACACAGTATGCTTTGATAAAACTGTAATTACTGAGAACTACAACAGACTGATCAAGTGCAATTACCTTTGATGGTAACCGAAATCGTATTGTTTTCTCCAACTAGATAGCCACAGGGCAACAGCTCGGGTGTCTCTGCGCTATTTGTGCGTTTGATTTCTCCAATGCTATAGCCCAGAACACTGTCTGAATTAAGTCCCAGCTGACTCACTGGATCCACATGAATGATGTATTCCTACGGTGAAAAAGAGGATGGAAAATTTTACAAAACACTGAAAGCTTTGAGCCTGTGGATTCTAAGCTACAACAACAACACTGAGTTGAATATTATTTGATACTGGCAAATGCCTGTTCAAATAGTACCAAGCAAATTGTCAAAGAAAAAGCAGACACAATAGGCAAATGACTGCTACGCGCTTTACAGATGAGGAAACCGACAGTGAAGTTAGCTGACTTATCTGAAGTCACACATAAAATCTTTGTAAAAGTCAGTGCTGTTTGGACACCTATCCAAATTCAAAACGGTGTATACATCTGAGCCTCCATGCAGGCACCCTGTCATCAAATACACTGTGAATGCTAGCGGAGAGCAAATTGCATACACTAACCTTAAACAACCGCCTAACCACGCCATCCAGAACGTCCCATTTGGTCTTGCCACTGACTCCAATGCAGCCTATGAGGAAGGTGCGAGGCCTTGAATCCTAAATGAATACAAACGTGAATCATAAATTTAAGTTAATAAATAAATCCTAGCTGTGTCACACGTCTGTTTAAGGTAACTGAAATTCTGGCATAGTTATGGTGCATCTTCATTTCTTTATACATGTATAGTAAATTCTGAATACTATGTGAAATCCTTGTTCTCTACTTAATGTTTTTACAGTGTTGCAGTGACAAATTTAGAGGATACTTAAGCAGCACCCAGTGTTAAGCTAAATGTGTTTATTAATCCATGAACAATTCAAAAGCATCTGAAAATATTACAGCTTATCAAAAAGTCAAGAAGTTTTAGGAATTCTAGGCAGAAGTTCACAGCATTCATTTTTCTGTGACTTCATAATCTAAAATACATTGCATTTTCAACATTTATCCTATTTACTTCTAGAAATCGTGCCACAGACAAAGAAATCTAGTGAAATTCTACATAAATTTCTACATAAACTTGTGTGTTATGTTTGGTATATTATACCATTTTAGTTAATATTTTTGCTTCTGATTTCTACAACAGATAAAGAAAAAGGAATGCACTTCATTTTTCTATTCCTCTGTAGCTGTACTCACTATGAAACATTTATTGAAGTAAAACTGATTTCTAGTGAACTTCGTGTTCAACTAAAATGTAAAGAACCATTTCCACATGGTAACTTCACTGACAGTAAGCACAGTACACCCCGACAGAATTAGCAATACATTTTTACTATTAATTTGCTTATCTGGGGCTGTAATTTATTAATACAAAATTGTTATTTCATGGGAAGATCTGCTGAGCTGACTTTATTTCTGTTCACTGAAATTTCTGTCCCCTCTTATAAAGGCCATTAAATGATTTCTTAAATGCACTTTTACAGGTACTCATAATGTGAGATAGGAAGATCAATGCTTGATAAAGATTGTGTAGTACATTCACGCATGCATTACACACATGAAGCAGGCTGCAATTTCACAATATTTGAAACATATTTGGATATTTAGGATTCTTTACATTGCTTAGGAAAGGAGAACATCTGAGAAATAACTGATTCAAAATGAAATACTTGTACCAGAGAGGAAAACTATAGTTACAGATCTCCCAGTCTGAACCTAACAAGTGCTTGTGGAATATTGTTGCTTCTAGCATTTTAGTGCACCTTCTACCTACACACCGCATCATTTTGATTATTTCAACTTAAATAAAACTTGAAATAATAACAGAAAAGAGCTTTGTGCAGCTTTTAACAGATCAGTCTTAAATATAGGCTACCCTGAGGTGCAGATTAGTCAGCTCACCTCCTTGAAGCTGAAAAATTGACCTGTCTTTCAGAGAATAATTGTAATAATATCACCTACACCACTGACACGTGGTCTAGGCTAGCAGTCCTCTATTACTAACATAGGTTCATGGCTAATGCTGATGGCACCAATTGGCAGAAACCGTAAAATAAGAAGTCACTGCAGATGAGTCCCATGAGACAACCCGAACTGGTGCTGCTGGCTCTCAGCAGTTCAATGAAAGTGGGAGCTTAGTGCTTTGTCTATCACTATTGATATGTCTGATATGTAAACTATTCTGCTGAGAAATTTGTAATGAATGTTTTGCAAGTAAAAGCCTTCAAAACAGATTGGAATGTGGCAGAAAATTCAAATCCAAAGTCACTTATATGGAGACAAAAGACAACTCACCTCCTTCCATTTCATTTCGTCCTGAAAGTTGACAACTATTTTGACATGCCTGCCTCCTTCTTTCCGGGCAGAGCCATCGCCAGGGTCATCTAACAGCATGTCTGTGAAGAGATGACATCAACAGCTTTCATAGCTTTATCCTACCAATGAAGGCTATTCTGGTTTACCCTAACACTTCTATAGTAGTCAAACACAACACCTCTGGGCTTCACGTGTCCAGAGGTTAAACATAAGAACCAGGTTTACTGACTCCCTTACTAAATATCAAGATCGCTTTTAAAAAGAAATTATTAGTCAGTTGCTCTGTATTTTTCTTCCTACAAAATATCCCCCTAGCTAACACAACGCCATTAAATGGCTCTGAACACAACTCTCTGCAGCTGAGGTCATAGTTGGACAACTCCAATCTAGGGTGTAGCAGACCTATGATGACATTTTAAAAGAAGGCTTTATGCCAGCTCCTGACATATTTCCACACCTTAGCTGTTAATAATTTTCATGCTTTCATTTTCCATGGCTAACCAAACCAAACCTTCCAAGAGCAGGATAAAACCTGCCCACCGCCTTTCTCATTAAACTCACCGAGACTGGTTGACTCCGTGAGGTTCAAACTGTGTTGAGAGAGACCCACTGAATGTCTTGGAGAGGATGAAATGGAAACCTGAGACTGCGCCCTGCTACAGCTGCCGTGGTTTTCAGATTTCAGCCGATCATTTTCTGCTTTTAATTTTTCAATCTCACTCTTGAAAAGACAAGTCAGCGGTTAGAAGGCACAGTGAAAACACACTCTTAAAATAGCACAGCATAAGCAACTACAGAAGAAATACTAATTCAGTGGAAATGCCATTTTCACATAATTTTAAAGCACTGCAGTAAATTAGTTTTAATCATCATAATGACCTTTCTATGACATTTCTCAGTGTCCTAGAAAACAAAAATATGTGGGAATTTATTAAACACTGAAACGTAGCTCCTTTAAAGCAGATGGCCTGAGATTTTTTTTAAGAAGCTGTTGACAGCCAATGAATAGCCTCCCCACAGGTTTCTAGGGTTGAAACAGTTAGCTGTTGCTGAGTTCAGGGAGGTGGAAATCATAGGTTCAAGCTGACCTTAATGAAGGTCTAAGGTATGACACTGGTACGCAGGTAAACACAATTTTTAGTAAGCATTCAAAAAGCTTTGAATTTACTTTCTTTTATGTTTTTATTGTGTGGCAGGATGGCCAGCCTTTAACACCTCAATATCCACTGCAGTATTCAGGGTAGTTATCCCCTACCTGCATTCTGTTCATCGCCTCCCGCAGCTGGTCAAGCTGATGAGCAGAGCTAAGGGCTTCTAAACGAATATCAGTTAACTTCATCTCCTTGTCTCTTAGTTCATTTCGTAACTGCATGACTGTTTCAGCTTCGCTGTCTGTGCATTCAGAAATTCTGGAAAAGAATGAAAAAGAGACATTGAACTAGACCATTTGTTACTTTTCAGACAGTGCTTCACCAGCATTTATTAGTAAAAGAGGAAAAAAAATATATTCTTCAGGGAGTAGGCAACAGTTTTGGCTTACTGCATTAGTGATACCATAAATCAGATATTAAATAGGTCATGGAAACATTACAGCTTAGCAAAATAAGTCTGAGGGTTAGTTTTCTGTAATCAGCATATGAAACAGAATTCGGGAAATCACCTACTATTGAACAGTCTACTTTTTTCATGGTAGTTGCCATAAAAGAACTATTTTAAAGCCAAAATCTAAATAAATTAAGGGGGTGCAGGTAGTAACAGTGGTTGGTTGAAGATTGATGATTTTACAGAAAGATTTAAAGCTCACCAGGTGTGCACAGCTGGGTTTCCCTGAAATGTTCTGGAGGGCTTTGGAACTCTACACCTATTCAAGCGTGATAAATTCCTGTTTGCTTCAAAGCACTCATGCTCAAAAAAATTTTGGTGGCGTTCTTCTTCCCTCCTCCCACAAAAAAAGATTCTAGACGAGTAACATTTCAGCACATTCATTCATAAGTGTATCTATATAAAGATCAACGACCCAGCTGCATGCTTTGAGGGAGATTTCATTTAAAATGTCTCTCCTTAAATCAGGTTAATGAGAGATGTTTTCTTCACCAAAAAGCCAGTAAGCCAAAATGTAGAAGTTTGACTTTTGCTCTATCCTTCCCTCAGTTTTCTCTCTTTTCTCATGTTGAGTCTTTTGGCTTTCTTGTCAAGATGTGATGTATGCACACAGCATTTTGACTGATGATGGACGGGATCATCATTTAACAATTTACCAGCCTTAGAGTTCTAAAACACAATTTGCTGTAGACACCAGAAGCTCATTCAGTTAGGCTCAAAAGACTGGAGAAGCTTAAAAAATTCATGGAGGATTATCTTCTGATACTAACATTTCATCACTATTATTTGACTGGAAACTATTGCTATTCTTTTCACCTTTCCATGGGAAAACAAGTGATGGGCAAAATTTCAAGTTTGGATATTTACTCAGATGCCTTTGAACTGAAATCAGGCTGGAAGTTTTGTATGTTATTTACAAGGTTGTAAGGCCATCTGATAATTACACATGTCACAATACAGCCTCTTCCATCTTTCTGTATTTATTTATCCTGATCAATTGCAGAAGCTACTGATAAAGTTAACACAAAATCTGTTTTACAAAGTTCTCCAAGCACATTCTAAATGTGACTGCAGATTCAAAACAGCACAGTAAGACCATGTTAACTTTATTTCGTAGGTAGCCAAAATGAAACACCAACACTGTCTGTGACCTTCCTTGGGAAATCATCACTGCAGCTTAGCACAACATGCGCTGCCTTTAGCCAACAGAAAAAAAAATAAAATAAAAAAAAAAAATCCCAGACTTGGCCTGGTTTGTTTCATTAACAGCTAGAGATCCAATTAGTTCTGCACTCCAAGGCTACTCTAGTTATAAATACTCTTCATACTCAATATGTTTTACTGAGAAAGCTCCCCAGAGAAATACGGAACAACACTACAGTAAAGAAACAATGATTTTTAGCTTCTTGGATACTAATGGAAAGGTACTGTGTTGCAAGTCAGCTTACCTATCTTGAACTCCCTGAATATACAAATTCAACTTTTCTATCTCTTGCCTGTAGTCTCCTTAGGGCACACAACATGTAAAATAAACAGTAGCTGAAATGTTTGTTCTTTGCTCGTTGTTTTGCCACTATGACAGGGTTAAGGATTTTACCAAATACACTTGGCCGTTCTGGGAGATAAAGCAAGTAATGCTCGGGAGTAGGACCAACCAGTGGCAACAGACCAGTCCAGAACTACAAGACAATCCTGCCTGGCCCACTGTGTCTTCTGCTGTTGCCTCATGGTGAACAGCTGGTTTTAGCATTACACGCAACTGAACAGCTGTCAAACTCTTGCAGTGCTTACACTGCAGATCCTCATTCAGAGAAACCAAACAGTACAGGATGGTGGAGGGTGTATTTTGCCATTGTTTGTTTCTGGAAAGCCACCTGAAGACGTCCTGTAAAGCTAGCACTGAAAACATTGCACCTGTCCAAAAGATGGTATTTCTCTTTTCCTCTACCAGTGCAGCAGGATGCCTGCCAGTACATTTTCCATTAAATAAATAATAACAATAATATTAAAAAAAAAAAAAACTCTTACAGAGAATTGGAATGGGAGGCTCTCAACAATGGCGTTGAAGTAGTAGAGTTATGGTGCGGTAACTTTGGTGATGAAGGTAATGAAGAATCAGTCATCTCCTCAATATCTGAATGAGAAGATGCTGACTTGGGAGATTTCTTTTTACCAAAAGCTTGCTTGAAGGAGCTGCGTAACTGAAAAAACAAGACCACAACAGTAGGCATATCATGAAGAGTTCATCCAGACAAAAAAGCCACAGAGGAAAACTCTAACATGCAAATATTTCAAACAAAGCCATACTCACACAGATTTTAACAGAGGTAAAAGGTAATCAAAAAGCTTTTTTTCCTGCAACTATTATATGAGATTAATAAGGTCAATGTGACTGGATATCAGTGCTTCCTATTTTTAATATTTTACAGCGAATTCTGTTCAGTGAAACAAGCTTTACATCAACACTGTAATGACTTGTGGCTATAATATAACATGGCTCAGACAAGGTTAATGATGCTGAAATGGTTAGTCATGTAAATGGATGGGTTAGCTTTGTATCTCATAGTTTAAAGTAGGTCTTCCTTACCTCATTGACCTGCCGGAAGAAGCGCAAGCAAAAGGAAGTGGGGGGAAGGAAAAAAGACACGTTTTAACAGATAAAGCCAGCAATAAAGAAAGCTCTGGATTTCTAAGACAAACACGACCAATTATAAATAAAGACCAAGAGGTACTTCAAAACTAAACCCCTGCATTTTTCAAAAAACAGGTGCTTCAAACAACATACAATCATTTTTGCGTTACTTGAGGGAGACATCAGATCCAAACCTCTTAACTACTTAAGTTATGTTTTCTCCTTGGCTCAGATGCCATGTTTTGGCTAACAACCATATTAATATTATGTTTCTCCTTGCAGGAACAGGTATTTCACCAGGATAAAATACTGAATAATCTCTACACACCTGCAACCATATAGATATATTATTTTTTAATGTGCCTGTGTGCCTGCCATTTACCAAAAAACTCATAGAATGAATATTAATGTGCTTGAACTGATGTTATGCTGAATTTACAGTTCAACACCAGTTAACACAGTCTGGCTTAAAAAAAGTTATTTTTATACTAGACAAAGATTCCTATGATGAGCAATGTTGCAAATTTGTTTTTTCAGCCCTCTGTGGACAGCTGCACTGCTTCTATATATAACAAAAGGTCTTTGGCTGAGAATTTCATCAGTATTTGTGAAATTAACAATGTACAAGTAAGACTACTATTTTCTCATTAAATTACTGATTTAATTTCCAATCTCCATTTTACAGCAATGATGTACTCATATTTAATACCAAGGTTAAGATATTGTCCTGTCTTCTGTTCATAATAAGGTAATGTTTCCTTAACCTTTTTTAGAGATAGCTGTGTGATGAATGAGAAACCTAGGCTGACGTAGAATGGTATCTACTACATTACAATAACAAAGAATAGAAGCTAAAGAAAAAAAAAGAAAGTGTTTATCTTAACTAAGGCTTAACCATTATAAAAGATTTGTGTCACAAAAACGAAAAGAGTTGCTAGCAATTTACAAGGTGCAGCAATTTACCCCGTCTAACTACTGTAAAACCCCACACAAGAGCGATGTGGAGATGACACAATTTCAAATTATCTAATAATTTTAGGAGCATTAAAGCAATACTACCGTTACGAAGGAGCTAGCAAGATATCCAAGTGAAACCACCACGACAAAAGAGAAATAAAACCAAGAATCTGCTCAAAAAGCCATTTTTTACAGTCCAGGGAGTTTCAGAAATGTTTCTGTCAGGATATTGTGCAAATACAAATCAAGACTTTACCACCTCAAACCACATTTTGTAGCTATACAGAAAAGCTCCCAAAAGATCCAGGGAAATTAAAATTCAGTGGGAAGGAAGGGGTGGATTGCTTTACTGGGTACAATGTAGGATCTAGAGACTTCAGTCCAAACTACAGTCAGACTAGGTCACTAAGGCAGTTATGGTCTAATTCGAAATGGAGTTTTATATATTGTACCTTTCCTCCAGTACACGGTACCTTGTATACAGTACATGATGAGCAAAGAAGGAAAAATGGGAAATGAAAGGTAAGTGTTGCAAAATCTTGAAGAATAATTGTTTATCACAACAATTTTTTAATTTATTTTTTCCTGTGGAACTCCTCAGTAACGTTCCGAACAGAGCTCTTAAAGTGTTTAATATGTTCACTTAAAAGAAGAAAGCCCTATGAGGCAAAAAGAAAAAAAATCTCTCGTTTTTGTAGTCGTGGATTTGTTTACTTTAATGACATTTATGGATTTGTTTTACTTTAATGACAAATGTAGAGTTTTCCCTGAGGGGCTGGACACCATATAATTTTTACCCAGAATTGATCTTTGACAGGTATTTCTACTATAGGACTGTCCTTTTGGCTGTTAACATAAGATCCAATCCTACACAGAGTCTACACAAGCACATACATCACTTATGACTCAATTAACTCTTCAAAAGAGTATTTACACAGGATTTAAACAGTGCCTAGTTCTTGTGCTGACCTGTTACATGAGGCATGGGGAGGAAGGAGGACCTGAGCAGCTACATTTCACCATGCGTGTTGTGACAGTTTCATGTAAAACCTCACGCAATCTGTTAAAATACACTCACCCAGTTCTTCCTCTTCTTTTTCTTTGAATCACTCTCTATGTTGCTTCCCACGCTGGAGTGACTGGTAGCGCTGTTAATGCTAGAGACACTATCCGAAGAGTGCTGCCTTCGGATCCGCAGGTCTGTGGGTTGAGCAGCTCCAGTTCCTGAATATTAATTGAGGTGGTGTCAAATTCGGTATTCTGTATTATTCATTCAATCCCAAATAAACAATGTTGGAAAAAAACACACGATCACTTACACCAATTGATGCACTGCTTGTTTCAAAGCAGTGCACCTAATACTTATTTCTGTGAGATTAAAATCTCAGACCCAGACCGTTCAACAGGAGTTACTTATGACAAGACTGCATTCAAAATTCATATTGGAAATTACAGAGAACACCGAAGAAAATAAAGCCAAGTGTTTGACAGCTCTGAAAAGGGGGTCTTTGCTCCCTGATGCTTCACATCAGTGTCTAAGACGGGTAAAATATTAAGTGATTATAGTAAATTTCATTGAGCTCACACTCAAGTTCTAACACGTTCATTTATTTCTGTAGAATTTACCACACTATTTACACAGATACCCATTCCAAATCCCCACATTATACCAACTCAGGTAACTAGAGCATGGTCATGAGACAAAGTTCATCTCTGACAGAGTTGCATGAGATATTACCAAGAGGACTCAAGTCCCAAGAGCACTTCACAGTTGAGAAATGCAGTGCTTGTTTCTCACCTTTGCAGTTGAGCTCAGGTGTGTTGATGACTCCATTAATGGCAGCCTGGGCAGCAGCATTTTGCTTCTTCAGTAGTTCAATAGTCTTCCTTAACTCATTCAGTTCGGAGTCCTTAAATAAGAAAAAAATGATGATACATCAAAAAATGCTAGTGTTACCAAGCTGCATTTGGTAACATTATTTCTCAGTCTGAGCACTGGGAGTTGACGGAGAATTTACTGAATATATATGTACAAGAAAATGTAAATGAGGTTCAGTATGCCTGGGGAAATACATCCTCAATAGTCTGCAAAATAGCTCAATTATTGCAATACAACATGCTCTGTTGTAGACAAGTAATATATATTTAAGAACACTGTCCAAAACCAAATATGTTGTCTATCTTGCAATGATTTTTCTTAGTGTTTCATCTGGACAGGCAGGTGTAAATGCATTGGGAAGAAATTAATTACAAAAATATGCAATCCTGAAGACTTGTATCCAAAGGAAGAAGTTATAGGAATAACTGGATCAGTTGTCACAACATCCCAGTAGGAAAAACAAGTTTTTTAGTCAAAAAATTTACTATAATTTATCCCTTCACCACAATTGAGTAAATTAAGGCGTACAGCGTATGTGATTTACTTCCACACCACAGGAGGAGGAAGAGCAACAACGCTGCAAGCAGAACTGAAGGCTTCTGTACTGACAGTGCCCTTCCCCTCATGTTAAGAAAAGGTCTTCAACAGTTAATTAGTCTAAACCACATATGCATTTACCTGTTGTGAATGAAAAGTTAAACCTCCCTATGAATCTGTCAGATAAAGCACAACGGTGACTTAATCCTTAAAAGCCATCTCAGATCTGCCCATCTGGGATACACATCTTTATAAGTGCACCTTCCACAAATACTTCTCCAACTTGCCTTTTGTTCAGCTGTCATGGTTAGGCTCTGCAGTCTGATCGTCATGTTTCCCAGACTCTGCTCAAATGCTGCCACAAGGTGTGCCTGAAAATTAAACGAGACAGAAATTATTCTGTTCTCTCCTCAAACAAGAATATTTATGCAGGTATTTAAATGCAGCACTACCGTAATTCATTGTTTGTTTTGTCAATGATCCAGAGAAAATAACAGTGATTTGGAAAGGTCAAAGGACTTGAGCATGCACTGTGAAAACGTTTACACACAAATTACCAGGAACAACTTCGTTGTGGAAAATTAGAAATGCTGAAGGTAACAGACCAATGTCAAGATTTTAGGAAATGACAGGCCATTTGTGTAGAACTCGTACTAGCAGCACACCACGAAGTCGTGCAGTTGTAGGCTATAAACCATGCTGCCATGCTTGGCAGCAGCTGCTACCAAACATGTCGAGGATATAGCAGTAGGAGCAGCACCATGACTTGGCACATCAGTATGGGATCTCCTGAAGGTCAGTTTTCTGGCAGGTGTTACCCCTAGCTTTGATGCATAAAATTGCACGGAACCTTTCCAATCTGCAAAGGACATCCTCTCACCTAATTAATATAGGAAATGGCACCACCTTCCACAGAGCCATTCCAGGCTTCTCATCAGCACACAGCTGACTTATCCTAAATAATCGTGCTCACATTCACATTGAAAACAAACACAAACACTACAATAACACGGGGACGTGCATCTCTTGTTCCCCTCAGACCCTATGAAAATAAGCAGAGCTCAGACCGTGAGAAAATAGCAAAAAGTAAGTTAAAACCTTACTTTGAAAATGTAAAGGTTTATTGAAAAAACAGACTGAAAGGTTCTTGGGAGGCGGGGGAGCGGTGAACAGGGAAAAGCCAAACTGATCTTCAGTAATACTCAGCAATACTTTGCAGGAAAAAAAAGCACCACATGGATTAACAGTGGGATACAAACCCATGTTTTGACCCTAACCTATGAAAAAAAATACCCTTCTGAAACCAAATCTATCTCCTTGAAATTATTGCTGTGGAAATTTTCAGTGAGCTACAGAAAACAGTTACTTTCGCATACTAGTTTGAGGGAAACTTTTTCACAAATTCTTGTCCCAAGCAGCCTGAGAATAACATCAAAGGCTACAGTGTGTATAGAGCAGAACTCAGAAAATATCTGATAAATTAGAAAGGTCAATTCAAACTGCCTAAATTTAAAGCCCTCCCCACCTTTTTTTAGTTATTATTATTATTTCATTTTTTAAGAAATCTTGTGTGAAGTAAATGTCTGTAAGGCATGGTCTTTACAATCAGCATTTATTTGTCTAAAATTCATTGGGATGAGACCTGGCTTTTTATATGGAAAATATGTAAGTTCTGTAAAGAGAGGTGGCTAGAGAACAAAAGATATGAGCAGGATAGTTACAGAACATCTCTGCAGCAAGCTGCAGCTGATTTATGGACAAATAAAGGGTATGCTGAGATCCATGAAGTTTAAGTATCATAAATGGAAAAAAAAATTGTGAAGTGAGTGAAGCTAAAATGGGATATTTTCAAAATAATAAATGATGCTAACTTTTTGCAAAATTAACAAAATGCACAAATCCTAGGGCAAAGTAATGGGAATTGGGATAGGCACACAGAAGAAGAATCACTGCACAGACACTGTTCCCTCTGCTCTTTCCCTGAGCACATGCTACTCGCTGCTCTTGCAGAGAGGCTACTAATTCCTGTGCTGAATAACAGCTTGCTGAATCTGAACACTGTATAAAGAAGAATGCAACAAAATTAAGCCAGAGCTAGATGAGTTGCATAGCTGACGAGTTCTCTGTATGAAGGATGGAAGCTGGGTTATTTAATAACGTGATAAAAAATTGTATGCAAATGAATCTGGTCTTACTTTCTTGCATGTAAAAAATGTTTCTGGATGAAAAACAGCTCACGTATCCAGTCCCTTTTGTACATGTATTCAGGAAGCAAACATAAGAACAGCTTTTCGAAGACTTTTTCATTTCATTTCATTTCTTTTCTTCTTGGGTCAGAGACTGAAAGGTTACGTGCAGTCGAAGCACTTTTATATTTGACTTCCATACTAACTGTATTCTTGATTTTCCAATTCTATTTTGCAAGCTGGTTGCAGCACAGTGATGCCTGCAGTAAACACTACAGTAGATATCCCCTTGAATCTTTCTCATGATAGGTGTTACTGATCAGATCAAAGCTGTCCTTTACTGTGTCACGTTTAGAATTGTACTTATTCAAAGAACTGCTGGACAAGAATGTTCTTTTCAGTAACATGTGCTCTTATGTTGATCTATTCCCACAAGTGAAGATGTCGGTGTGACCCGATCTGACCACTGTTCATCTGTAGCTTATTTATTCTAAAATGCTTATTTTCCTAGCAAGTTACCGTCTTTTACTTCTCCTATCTGTGACTACAGAACAGAACATACAGATAAACTTCCTCAGTCACACAGTCTTGCCTCAACACCCTCCCTTCAAGATTTTTTTTCCCCTAAGTGTCTTACATTACTTAAACATCAAATTCCTCAGGGGAAACAAGCAGTATCACCTACACTGGCAAAAATCAGGGTATGTTCACTCTTCAGAAACTGTAAATAGATTCTCAGAGCCCCTCCTGCCTCTGTTACTTATGATTCCACCATTAGCCCACTTCTTTACGCAGTAGGAAACCTTAATGTTTTCAATCCAAGTTTGTACCAATTTTGATTCCTACCAATTAGAACCACCATTTGTACCTCACCCCACCCAAATATCAGAATAAGACACTATTTATAACATAAAGAAATAAAGAGCTGGTCTTCAATGATTCTGATACAAACATCTTCAGATCTTGACAATGTTTTTTATCAGATATTTTAAGCACAATTAATATTATAATTCAGTATTTAAAGGAAGGCATAAGATAATTTAGTAGGACAGAGGATGTTATTTTTGGAAAGGTTCCACATGCGTGTAGTTATTTTTTTATAACACATAGGTAATGTGAACTGAATGTTACACAGATGAAATCATTTTGTCACTTAGAAAACCCGTGGTGGTAATTGTGGTGCATTAAATGCATTCCCTGTTAGAGTTTGTTCTCAGAGTTGTACTCACATTGGCAGTCAACTGAGTTGTCAGAGCTGAAACTTTTTCTTGGGATGCATCCAACTCTCTTCGTAGCTTGCGGATCTATATATTTTAAGAGATTACTTTACTGCACCATAATATGGAGGAATAAAACAGCAAGACAGAAAATGCAGAGTGTCTTGACAGAACATTTACGCCTGTCAAACACAGTGTGCTCTTACCTCTGACTGGCATTTCTCTTCAGGCTATAAAATAAAACCAGAAAAAATACATGAGGACATTACAACATAACCATCATGACAACCTGTGCTGTCTAGGCACTGTGGTGATGAAAAACTGAGGACTCATAACTAGTTATCTGACTATGCAAAGGGGATGTACTGAGCATCCCTCGCGGTCTGCATGATAAAATTATGGCTACTGTGGCTTGCTTCTAACCAAAGTTACCAGCAAACGGAAGAAAGTTGGACACTCCGCTATCCTTATGTAAACATGTCCAGTACAAGCCACCATGAAAATTATACCCATCAAACCACATTATTAAGAGCCACTTATGCTTGGACAGCAAGCACATAAACCAGAAACTTAAGGCAGTAGCTGCTGACTATTCTCCTTGTGGCTCATGGCTACAAACAACAGCCCAGAGGAAAGGTCTGCTTTCCATCCTTCCACTGTGTTATCTGTTTTGGCTTCATACAGACCTTGACCGAGGCAAGGTTAACAATGGAAGGCAGTATTTTCAATATATCATCAAGGTCTTAAGGCCATGTTACACATGTAGCCTGCTAACAGTGGAACAGATAAGTGAAAACACGATGCTGGCCTGACAACTTCATAAACAATTATACATGCTCCAAGGGCAAGTCTTTCCATGTAATTGTGTCACACATGCTTGTTTTAGCTGTGGATGTGTGATAAGTGTGAAGTTGCATCATACTTCCATAAAAATTTGAAATTAAAGATTCTGTTCAATTCACACATATTTCAGAAGTATTTGTTATTCACCCTTTGTTTTCTTAAAAAGGTCATGCTTTTAGAAACCTCCAAAATTCAAATTACAGCATGGCAGGAATGCATGATCCAGTTTTAAACTAGTTAGTTTGGGATTAAACTAGCCACTGGGATTTAATCATCAACGCTGATTAGCAGCACGTGTAGACTGGAAGCTGCTTGTGCCCCCAGGTCACTGCAATTAACGCCCCAACTAACTAGATACAAGTTATGCAAGACAGGGTGTACGTGTTGCAGTCTCACGTCCCCATTAAAGCACAGGTGTAGTCTTAGGAAGTCTTCCATGCTTTAAATGGAAGATCTTTTGTGAGAAGATTAGAAGAAAATAAGCCAATGCAACATGCATTTTAAAAAATTCTGTATTTCCAAACTTCAGTAAGCTTTACTTCAGGATCAGATAACCTAAATGAACACATACTTCTGGAAAAATATTACTGGCATAGAGAGCAAATGCTTCCTTACAGTTATTGAAATCTACCTTATTGAAAACTTATTCAAACTTCTTTAATAGTAAATATTTAGTACAAGGCTACAATGACTTGATAAAGTAAATTGGGGTGTTTTAAGTAATGCAATTCAAAATCTCCTCGGACTTGTGGAAGTCCTTAAGTGAAACCTGTTTAGCAGAGTTGTAAAACACTGACTCAAACAAAAAATTGCTGCTTTTAAGCCCTTAATATCTCTGTTTAACAAGAATACTTCTAAATATGAGCAGGCATCTTTATGAACACAAAAATTTCTTTCAGAGAAAGCTCTCAGAACACACATGAAAATGAAAATTAACAGTGCTTTTGTTCCTCCTCTTTGAGTGGCAAAAGTAATTAGCACTATAAAACAAGTCAATTCAATAACTTTGACTAATAAAGTAAAACAATTCATTTTGTTATACTCACCGTCGAATAAATAGATGATGTACTGGACACCAAAGAGAGAGAAGAACCATGCACTAGAGGAAAGAAAATTAACAAACAGAACATAAATACTCTAACCACATAAAGCAAGCGTCATAGATCGTCTATTGTCAGCTACCTGTCTGATGAGGAAATACTTTCATGAAGTTCATCATCCATCATGAACTTAATTATGTTATTGCACAAATAATGTTCAGAAGGAAGAATACTTGGCCACACAGCACAATCCATAAACTCTGATTTGGTAAAGCTGTTTTAACAATTTAATATTACAAAATTTTGGGGAGACAATGAGGTGTTGTCAACAAAATGAAAAAGAAAAGTTTCAATGAAGATTTGTTTAGCATTTTTTTTAGCATTTGATAAGCATTTCTCTGGACAGACGTATCTTAAGACTCAGGATTAAAAAAGGAACAAAAAAACTGCAATGCAGGAGAGGTTACAAAATTGAGTCTAACTACTTCAACTTTGGTTTTCGATGAGATTGAAGGAGAGTTGTTTTCTTTATGCAGTCAAATCATAGACCAAGAGAGAACTGTGATGCCCAACTCCACTATTCACTGAGATGCACTCCAAAAGATTTGGAGCACCCAGGCCAGAAAGCACTGTCTAATCTGAGGACTCTGAATTGTCCTCTAAAATAACCGTATCTTCCTTCCACCTCTATGATGGAACTGCATCATGGGTGTCAATGATCTGAATACTCCCTATTCCTGCAGATTTTTGGGTCTGTCTTTAAGGCAATGACACTTCTTTAACAAGGCGATTTCTGTCTCTCATAGAAAAATCACCTGAGTGAAAACATGGTTTCAAAACATTTTCTTAAAAAGAGCCAAGTCCAAGCACTATTTGCATTTAAATATGCATTCAGTAAAAGATATCCATATGTATTGATTCTTCAGGTTGTTACCATCGCCCTGTGTTAGGATCCATGTGTAACACCATCTTTTTTTGGTTATGCTATTAAAAGAAACAACTACCTAAAGCTATTATTTCTGTTCCTTAAACATGCACAAATAACTTCTCTTATTTTTAGAAACAAAATACTTTTACTGAAACTTTCATTCAAACACCAGATAACTTCACACAAATCAGACGAAATCCTGTTAATCACTTTTTCTTTCATCTAAATACTCCAGCCAAAAAAAGTTTAGAAAAGCTGCCATTGTGTTTTAATTACCTACTGAAATTCTCCTACATTCAAAATAAATGGGTTCTGTTTTCCCATTCACATTATATCCTAAGGCAAGGCTGGAAAGAGAAGTAAACAAAGTCTAAGTTGGCTTCTGGCGGAATTTAAGACAATTTATAAAAACCCACAATAAAGTAAAAAAAACTCACACCCATTTGCTTTTTCTGGTTAATAATGTTTTCAATTAAAATGATCTTTAGAGTGAGATGCTAAATACTGTGCTGTATTAAGAACATAAAAATAACCAGAATGAATCAGGCCCAAGGTCTGTTTAATCACATATTCCATCTCTGGCTGCAGTACATTCTCACAGCGAATGTTTGGGGAAAGAAACATAAGAACAAGGCAGATACTTGCTGATTTTCCCCAGGTACACCTTTGTATCTTCTGGGAATCAGCAAAGATGGAAATTCCTGAGACAGAAACTGCACTCAAACCATTATTTTTCATAGTTCCCGTGACCTAGCATTAACTTGCTTAATTACTTCTGTATCCACCAACACATTTTTGTCTGTAACAAAGAAGTTTTGCTTTGGTTTATAAATATATTTTTATAATATATTAATATATTAGTTATTAATATTAATATATTAGTTCTTTTGGCCTGCTGCTGAATCAGTCAATAAGTTCCTTGAGTGTCTCTGGACCTTGGTGGATAACTGGAGTAATGGTTAACTGTCGTCTGCATAATGCACTAAATTATACATTATCATATCACCTCCTTCAGTCATCATTTTCCAAGATGAATATTTCTCACTTGTTCTAACTCTCTTCCTACTATAGATGTTATGCATTTAAGATCTCCATATCACTTTTGTTTTTACCTTTGTTTTATCTTTTGCACCGCTTTTTTAAAAAAATGAAATGCCCAAGGCACAGACAATGTTGCACAAGGCCAACAAAGGCCTCACACAGACAACCTATTATTATTTTGCTATGTCTTTCTATGCTATTCCTTTACACATTTTTTACTATAAAGTAAAAAATGAAAGATAGAGACTTATTTAAGGAAGTGACCGTAACAACAGCTCAGACAAGAAGCTGATCTCCATAAAAAGGAATGGGGAACAAACAGATTTAAGTTCACACCTACTGGAATTTTTAAGATCACATGGGGACTTCAAAGGAAAAAAGAAGGAACAGTATGAAAAAATTTAAACTCTGGGAATTATACTCCTGGCCTTGTAAAACTCCACCACTGCATCATTAGAACGTGAATATAATTTGAGATTTCTAGTTTTGAGGACAGCTAAGGAGTTAATATCTTTGTGCAATTTCTTGTTGAAGTACCTGCAGATGGCTACTTTAAGGCTATTTAATTAGGAGCCTGAAGGCAGCTATGCTCTTGATGTGAATCCTGTTTTCTGCAGTTAACGTGCATCTGCATGTAGACTACAAACCCAAATTGTTTTGGAACTATTATTTCAAAGCACTATAAATGCATATGCAAGCACGTATCATTTTTTCATGTTAGCAAAGAAATAGTCTAGTCATGATCAACTGTCCAAGGAGTAGAAAAAACAACAGATGTTTCAGCACAAAAAGGAATCAGCATTTATATCTCAAAAATGAATTCAATTCCTCTTCTCTCTAGGAGGCTGAACCATCAGGGCCAAACCAATAGCAACACAGCTCCTGGGGAGGAATTACTACTGCAGAAGCAGGGAAATGGGAGAGCCAAGAGACCAGTTAAGTTTTAGGCTGTTTTTCCCTGAAGTTCTGAATATTTTGGAGGCTGTTCCTGCTGGCATCTCCCCAGTGCTGAAATCCTGCAAGAAGCAGAATTACTGCACGACTCGTAACATTTCCACTTAAGCACTGTTCTATGAGAGAATGTGACAGAACTTCACGCTATGGAGACAAAATTAAAAATATATGTATTTTAAGAATAATGTCTGTGCCTGCTCAACTTAATAAGAATCAAACGTCTTGTAATTTCATATGCTAATCAATAATTAAGATGTAGGTTGGTAAGCTTTATTTAAGACATGGATTTATACTTTATTGACACTGGCTGATTGGTAAAATTAATTGTTGGTATAAAAAAAATTTGCCCATTAACCATATTTAATTACTATAATACTTTTTAATCTCCAGGCATGCACACACTGTGAAGGTGAATTACATTCACAGTTCTGAAAGCACAAGATAACATATGTGCCATATTCAGAACTGCTTGTTAACTTATAACTTGTCATTCCCTGAGAAATAAGCAGGAGCTACAGGGCTGTCCCGGCCTTCAGTAGGACTAACGAATTTTAATAAAATGAATGAAAAGCACCCGGCAGAACATTTGGCTTCACTAACACTTCCCTCTTCCTTTTTTATGCGGTCCCTCCCTCAAACATGTAATACTTCTTAAATATTTGTTCAAGCCAGCCTCTTTCCTGGACAAGAACTTCCGAATTACAAAATAGCTGCAATCGTAGGCACACTTAAAATAATAGAAGACCAAGGTTACAATTTTTTTATGATGTCTTCAATAAAACTCGAGTAAGTTGATCTACAACTAATGATCTACATTCAACAATTATATTAAGGTGCTCTTATAAGAGAAGAACTGCTCATCACAGAATGGAATTCAATTGACTATCAGGCGATCTTTGACCATTTCTGATCATCTAGCTTTCTGAGAGAATGACACGAAGGTCAATGCCTGCAGAGACATGTTTTCAGGGTTCTTCTTCTCTTTTTCGAGCCCTAAGGAAGATCCTCAACCACAGGCCCCTATAACACAATTAAATGTAATGGAGTTATAGTTCGTCTGAATTCATTAATGAATTAGCCCTGATTCTTTGTGAAGCCATATCCACTACACATTTTCTATCCCTTCCAATGGCAGGAAACTGACGGAACAACCACTATCTGCAGGAAGGCATCTGATGGCTCTTAAAGGCTCCTGCAAGGACCAAAGCAGGGCTCCCATGCATGCCTAGCTGTAAGGGGTGGCAACAGCAAGGCATCGTATTCATAGCACCTAAAGTACAGAGCTTCAGCAGTGGACGAAGCGAGCGAGCAAAGACCAGTGTGAGCTGCCTCAATAAAGCAATTGAGGCTCAACCAAATTGCTAATCTTTGATGGAAAGGAGATTTAAGACGTGAAAAGCTAATCCTGTCACCTTCCTATGAACCACTCACAGAGCCTGCCCCGTGCTTGACTTCTCAAAGAGCATCATATGTTTTGTGGTATGCAACCATATGGAGGTTTTGATGTGCATTCATAGCTCAGGTAGGTTGGCTGCTCCTCATACAACCATAAGATTGCTTGACGAGTAACAACACAATATTAATTTACAACTAAATTAATTTTTCGTCTTGTATTTATTTGAGCTTCTTTTATCAAGTATGTATGAATGCTTATTTGAAATGAGGCTGAGGAAGAAAAAAGAAGAGTCGAAATGTTTTGAAGAACTACTCAGGTCCCTTCTGTGAAAGCTGTGCAGATATGAACCTATGGCATTCAGTAGAAATAACAAGGAAAGACATGTTGAGTACAGGTAACTCAAAATTAACTGGGATAGAAACAACAGTCTGACTAATGTCAATTATGTATACACTATAAACACAAGTATGGAGGCCCAGGTCAGGAGAATATTCCTATTCAAGAAAACACTTTAATATGCTAATTCTAAGCATGAACTTGAGCCATTATGGTATCAGTGAAAATGAAGCAAAGGGTGTGTGTAATTCACATGGCACAGGTACAAGACTTATAAGCTATATCCAGAAGGATCACTGAGTGAACACCATCGGAACACGGATCACTAGGATTAGTTTTATACACCACTGAGAATGCTACGTAAAGAACTGTGGTCTAAAATGACCGTGATGCTGAACAGAAAAACACAACATTTACACTTGCTTTATGTGAGAATGCCATCTTCTGATCATTTCCAGCACCACATCTTTTACTGACCTTCTTCAAAGCCATCACGGAACGAGCCAGACCGGCTCATTGTTCTACTTTTCTCATCCAGGGACATTGAGCTGTTCCTGAAGCGTGTGTCACTATAGGGGTCGTAAGGACCGTCTGCATTAGAAAGGCTGTGGGTCCGCAGCATGGTTGGATTTGACAGGCTCATCTGGGCTGCAGTGGTTGGGCTTGCTATAAAGAATAGAATAAACACCAATTTATTTGTGTGACCACAAATTTTCATGCCTGATGTTTGTGCAACTACAAACAAACAAACACCACATTTCTTTATTTTAAGACACAAATTTTTGTCATCCTCTCTAAACATCAATATGTTTCTAATTTCAGTGGATTCAAGTAAAAGGCATGCAGATCCATTTAATAAATAGGAAAACTCAAGTTAATAAGGTCATTTTAAACACTGGGTACTAAGTTTATGCTTCTACAGACAAACGCAGCCAACTCAGCAACACTGGGTAGGCATTAATTAATTATTTCTCATATAATTTGGAACAGTCCTTCCTCAAAAAGGAGTAAAATGCCCAGAGGAATTTAAAGTAGTATTTTGCCTACATAAAACAAGCCTGATGAACCATCGCCTTCAAAGCCTTCAAGTTCCCAGAAAATAACATTTCTATCTGTATTTAAGTGAAGTGAGAAATTTTCAGACCTTTAGTTTTCTAATAGTTGTATATTTGAGAAATGTTTCTTTCCACTGTGAGCTCCTAAGAATTGCAAAAACAGCACACAGGCACGCACACCTGTAGAATCTGCAGATTAAAAAACGCCATGCAAATACCACTTTTGCCTCAAAAGCCAACAGTCTCACAGCCAGTGTTTGGAGTACAAAACTTCCACTCCTATTTTCACATTTTTTAAAGGAACTGTTGTGCTAAATTGTAACTGTTATTTACTAAGAACTGATTAGTTTGTGGATAAATGAGGAAAACAAAACTGCTGTTCATCTGGCAAGTTCCTCTGGGTCTCCTGTCATTGCCTGTTTCCATGTACACCATCAACTGAACTGGTACAGACATGCCTGATGAACATTTACAATTTTGCCTTCTGATCCCTGGTCTTCATGCTGTATTCATTTCCTCTAGGCACCAATTATATGAGGCAATGAATATATGATTAATCTGTTCTTTCAAATATTTTGTTCTTTTTATGTAGAAAATACAGTAATTCTGCTTAAAAGTTCTAACTTTCACATCAACATTTGTTGTTCAAGTAACTGCAGTGGCATTTTTTGACTTCACTGTCTCCAAGCTCCTTTATTAAGAATACAGAAAAAATACAATGTTTTTTCTATTAATTGCTTGTGGCCATGTAATTTTTTAAGCACTTTAATGTAAGTGATCTTTAATATTCTTCATAAGGAGTTAACTTTCTGAGCCTAAAACTACACCCTTTTTGTTTGACCATTAATGTGTGTTCATGAACTTGACAGTTTATTAGCTGTTGGCAATGCAATTACGCTGTGTCTATTCAGCTGAAATTTTGTTAAGTGCTGGTTTACATAACGCTGTTTATTTGATCTTATTTCTTTATCTTTCTAGAACAGATGGAGAGGCATTTGAAAGTAAAAAAAAGAAAGAGGAAAATGTCTGCTTAACATAGTATTTTCCAGATGTCATTTAACAAGAAGAAAACATTTACTGTTAGGGCTGATTTTCATGCCTCAACAAATTGCAAACGCAACTAAATAGTATTTGTCTGGAGAACAAGCAAATATTTATGATAACAGAATCTTTACAAACAGTGACATTTGAATTACAGGAAACGGAATTACACATTTCTCTCACATGTTTGTGTGAGAGACTTCAGGTGGACTTCTTACTGTCTACAGAACTCGGTATCTGAGTTGAACTTTTAACTTAAAAAACTCTGCACATCTATTTCACATGAAAATAGAGACCTGTTTCTTACACAAAACATTTTACCTGTTTCAACCTGAATGCCAAGTTAGAGATCAATGAACAATGAGGTGCATGTCTTGAAAATATTCAAATATATTTCCAGATATTCTAGCATACTAACACTTCATATTAGTTTATTTCAGCTGATCACGTGGTCATTTAAAATCTGTAATACGTTATGGATCCTCTTAAAAGCAACTTCTGTTGTTTCCTTCATTTAAAAAATGTTTGCTTTTATCAGTGTAATTAAATGAAGGAACTTTGTGTATTATTTCAGACTGAGCTTTTTCCAGTTTTCAAATGAGCCTACTGAATACAGAGATACAGTAACTTAAACTAATGAGGACATATACTAATTAGTGTGCTTGGATTTTAAAGCAATTTTTTAACTTTAAACATAGCTAAGTGTGATATTAACAAATAGCTCTACTTAATAGCCCACAATTTATATTAAGGCACCTGATTACTCCGAGGGAAAAATTTTCCAAAGTTACTGCAACTATGCCACCTTTAGGCACACAAGATAACAGTGCTGATTAGTCACATTAATTTCATTAATTAAAGCGCTTCCTGAGGTTGAATGGGGTACTTGGAGCTGCTGAAAGAGCATTATATTATGTAATATGGTATTTTCAAAGCATACAATGCATTGCTATGATTATCAAAGCAGATAATTATTCACCAAGCTGGGAGAAGTTAAATCTAGTTCCAGAAGGTGATGTTATGCTGGATCCGGATGAAAATGGAGAATTGCCAGCAGTATCCTGAAGTCCTCCTGCTGAATGTGACCGTAGCCATTCTTTTGCTTCTTCTTGGCTACGAAGTTGGGTGGAAGGAGTATACCTGCAGAAAACAGTTATTTCAAAATTAACTTTGACAATTAGTTCAAAAACAAAGCAAACAAACAAAAACAACAACGTGAAATGTCACAAAACTTGGGGAGGGGGAGAGGGAAAGAAAGATGAGAAAACTTACATATACAATTTTAGGATTAACACAAAACAAAAATACAACTCTGAATTAAGGAGCTGTTCCAAGCCTAATTCATTCCACCTGTTTGCAAAAAAAGATTACTCCTTTCCTACAGCTTCAGTAGTAACCAAACTAGCAGCAAACAAAAAGCACAGATAGAAGTTGTGTAGCGCAGTACTGCAGAATAAACTATAGTGTGTGTTACCAGCTATGTCTGAAAAACAAAACCATAGCTTGGAAATCCTTCCCTTTCCTTAGGCTATGCCAAAATTCTATCACTAATTTATTATTTTGGTGCACCTCTAAGCTTAGATGACTTTTCATCATGTTACAATCAAATTCAAGTCAACAAAGCCATTATCTGATTTTTAAACAAGTTGGGACCCAATAATTTGTATTACACAGGCATTAATGGAAGGTGTATGTCATTTAGGTCAAAACTAAATAGCAATAAATAATCATAAAGGAGACTATATTCAGCCTTTTCTGAAGGTAAAAAAAAATACTGGAAATTTTAACCACGCCAACATCAATGGCAAAACACCCACTAGCTTCACCTTAACCCAAGTTTTAAATCTGCTTTTGTACATGCCAGAAAAATAGGTAGGTTACCACAGGCGTCACGTGAAATGCCTGGAAGGATACAGGTATCAACAGGGAGAGCGCAATGGAAACACTTGATTCAAAACAGGGAGAAAAACAGAACTTGCTAACTGACAAAGACACTGTCTGCTGATGGATTTCAGTGTCCATGTTATGCTATGCCACCGACTTCTGAAAAATATTTGTGTGACTATCTCTCCTTCCAAAAATCAAGCACTTGGAGCCTATTACTTATAATGCAGTCAGTTGATATTATCTATTTGATTAGATTCTGTTCAACTGAAGGCTACACAGTAAGATATTATTTCTAAGAGTGTTTTAAATCAGTATGAATGCTACAATAACTAACAAAAAAATTAAAGCTATTTTTAAAAATAGGATTTTAATTCTTCCCCTTATGCCTCAATACTTAAGCAACTGCCACTGACTGAGGACTATTTGCATCTCTTAAACTTCACACAAATATCAGTTTATTAAGGAAAGGGCTTTAAACAGTCATTTTACTTTAACACACTAATGGAATTTTTTTTTGCAGCACTAATACCTACCTCTTCAGCACTCAAATGTTTCAGTCTTAAAAGAGAGCCTTTATTTCTTAGACATACTTGACAACCACACAAACATTTTACAGAAAATTCCATTTTAAGAGAGGCTTTTAGTACTCAGCTTCATGGGATAAAGCTGCTATGAAGAACAATGTGTAAAGCACAGAATAAATTGCAACTGCCATTTCAAGGCATCAACTCAGTGATCCCAAAAGCTGCATAAAGCAATTCTGAAGTTGCAATTTTAAAAAATTGTCTGATATCTCCTCTACATTCTCTAACACTAAGTGTTTTAATAAAAAGACCTAATGTTGATAAAATCTTGTCAGAATTACTTGTATCAAAGGTTTAAAATTTTCAGTGCTACTTTTCATATCATTAAAATCAATCTTAGGGATGCACAAAATGTGTTAGGCAATGATTGCCAGAAGTCTGTTTGGGTAATTTTTTTCTTCTTTTCTAGAAGAGTAGAAATTATCTCTGAGACACCTGCATGTTTAAGTATTCAGAAGCAAATAAGGTTTTTTTGTTTTGTTTTGTTTTAATGAACATGTCCTATCTCATCCTAAGAAGGTCAGGACAACATTGAAAATCTCTTCTATTTCTATATCAACACCTAGGTTCCCAGGGGTGAAATAATCTCATGTCATTTCATGTAATAGCCACAAAAGGTGCAAAATTATCGTTTCCAAGACAAGCCCAGCAATGGTTTATGAGATGCTTTTCAGCAATTCAGCCAGCAAAGCCACAATTCTTGCTCAAGCGGAGAAGCCACTGAATGAAAAAAGCACAGTGGTAAATGCCCTCCATTGAGGATTACAGAAAAAAAAAAAGAAAAAGAAATAAAAAAAAAAAGATTAAGAGAAAAAGAGAAAGAAAGATGGAAAAGAAGAAAATAAAGATTGTTGCCACCTCTTGCAAACGCTGCGACCATCACCACCAGCCACAACAGAAACACAACAAACTCCAAAGCCACAACAAAAGCTGTTGAACTGTGTGGAAACACCAATACCTGAGTCCCTTCTTAGGCAAAGTGTTCCTATCAAGATGTGGGTCGCTGCAGAAAAGTTAAAAGAAAAGAACTTCAGAGAAGAACAAAAGGGAAGGATTAAGATCAGGATGAAGAAAAAAGTTCAAACATCTGCATCACCTTTTCAGAAGAAAAAGTGCTGGGGCCTTCCTACAGAGACATGCAGAAACCTCCTTACCCACAGGTGGATTTTCACAAACATGCAGCTGACACCATGCTAGCGAAGCTCATTTGCTCACAAAGTGATTTGCCATTTCTCTTGTCAACAACGAACCGTGTGTCAAACCTATGCTTAAAAATACACGTCAGCAGGCATGGGGCAGATTATTTGTGAAAACTGATGAGAATCTGCAATTGAGAACCACCTTCCTGCCATTTTGTTCAACGGGCACCGTGCCGGGAACAGAGCTGGTGACTCTTCCACGGCTGCGCTGTGCCAGCGACCAAGCACAGACTGTTTCAGTTTTCAAAGCTTAAATGCCATTAGCGAAGTGAAACGAATCTATCAGCCAGCCAAACCCCAAACATTTAAGTTTGCGGTTTTACAACTGATGATTTTGTAAATGAGCAGAGCCTGTTAATTTGTTTTTAAAGAAAATACCTGCATGCTTAAATGCAGTAACTTAATGACGATCTATATAGCTAAGTTACAGTTGATTTCCAGTGTGGGATTGACCAAAATTACAACAGAGAGCAAAAGTGAACTAGAATGTTTAGACACAGGTATTTTTTTTTTCCAGATTTTACATTCATTTTTACGTGGACGGATGTGCCCAAGTTCCCACAAAACACTCACAAAGCAAACTGCAATAAAGGACTGACGACACTGAATGACGCTGGGACTTCACAACAAAAGTGACAAGCCTGAAACGCAGTGGAAAAAGCAGCATGCCAGAGGAATGCTGAAATGCTAGTGAGAGTTTAGATTGGTAGAAAAAAATTGCAAGATTTTCAAATTGCCTTTGGCAAAGAAATGAGCAAACGTGGAAAAAAAAAAAAAAAAAAGGAAAGAAAAACTAAAACCAAAAACCAAAAGATGTTCCCAGTCTCAAAAGCAACAACAAAAACATGCCAACTCTGCCATATGCCGTTCCCCAGATTTAGGTAGGTAAATGGGGTATTTGAGTGGACTCTCACTGGCATGTCTTTGTGTCAGTTCACACCTGAACAACGAACACAGCAGAGGACTCAACTGAGCATGATCTTTCACAAAACAATTTGCGTCACCGAGATGGGCAACAACACCTACAGCCTTGTGCGTTCTACTGTCCTGAGACACCATTACCTGTCCTGTCTCCTGGGCAAAGTATTTCTGCAGAATTTGGGACTAGCAGCAGGGGAGGAAAGAGGGCTAGAAGAACCAGTCCAACAAGACAGAAAACAAGAGAAGGAATATTAGAATGAAAGGAGGAGAAAACAGAAAGGAGTTACAATAAAACGCAAATATAGAAACCCAAACCACCCAAACATTACATTCAGCAGTAATTTTCTCCATTAAGATGCTAATACAGTAATTTTGCTACCTAACTAAACAATTACATGCTGGGATACAGCTGATTTCCAATGCTTGCAGTGGCACTACCTTCTACAGAGGCCACTCAAAGAGCACGGGCTGCAATTCACTGTCTGTTTTAACCAGATGATAGCTCAACATGCCTTTAACACAGCTCAGACACTGGAAAAGCAGTCCTTCTCCCTACTCCCTGGTCAGTCTGCTCCCAGCTCTTACTCTGTGTCCACACAAGTATCTATGAGTTGGGGAACTGGTCAGTCTGAAATACAATTCAGGTCATCATTTTTCAGTTGGATCCATCTCCCACTTGACTTCTTTAAAGCATTCACACAAAAGCCTGTACTGAAATATTGTAGAGGGCAATTGGAGATGGGCCAGGGCAGCAACGAGAGGCAGAGAAGGGATCAAGTAACTAGGGAGACAGACTTCTCTTCAGCATGGACTCCAATTGAAAACTGGAGTCGTCTTTTCATAAGCCATTATCACCATCACAGCACTCATGCACTGGTAGCCCAGATTCAGCCTTCATCAAATGTTACGACCAAGAAGTTTAATGAGAAATTGTTGGCTTCTCAAATGAAAATAGTAATAAGGCTTTTTTTGAATGTCCCTATCAGATCAACTAACAGGTGATTTTTGAAAGGATAATGTACTATGCACAACTCATGTATTATCTACAATTTTAGGTACAGTAGCAAGAAAAAGTTGCAATGTTGGTTACCTCAGCAGATGAAAAATCCCACCTGAACACATCCTCTTGCTCTGAACTGGGCTCCTTGCCTGGAATGGTTTCCTTGTCTCTTCTAGTAATATCACTCAATATTATCTTATAAGAAGCACAACTTGAATTACGACTACACTCTTTGCTACTGCTGGCAGGACTTCACTCACACCAAAGATATATACAAGGATATGGAAACAAGAGAAAAAACTACTAACCTTTCAGACAATGTAGTCTTAACACTGTTGGTTCGGACAAAGGGAGTCAGAGAATCATCTTTAGAGGCTGAAATCAAGCCAGTGGAGGAGTTATGGCTCAGCCCACCTCCACTGCTCAGAGAGATATCAATGGATTCACAGCTGGTATGAAGACTGCTGACAGACTGATATCCAATGCCATCCTTGCTAACAGCAGAAGAACTACTTGCGTTGGTACCCCATGTTAAACTGTTGGAAGGAGCTGAATGTGCTGAACTGGGACTAGAAGCTAGTGGAGATTGGTTCATATCTGTGGTTTTACTATACAGAGGACTGCTGCCCCCACTGCTTAGCATACCACTGCCAGATGGTGAATCAAGATTACCCTGCTGGTTCATGGTAGCATGAGGATTGGAGATGACTACTGAATTTTTCATATTTTCTGCTGTTGTGATGGGAACTTGCTTATTAGGTTTTCCACCAAAAAGTCTGAAAAAAAAAGAGACAACGTGAAAAATACATAAAATGGAATACTAAATGCAATAATATTTTGTTTCTAAGCCCTATATATTAATTTCAGAAAACCAACATGATGTAAATGATCCTAGATTGGACATCCCAAAACAGTGCTTCTATTTCTGCCATTTAGCTCCTTTAACGCCTTCAGACTCTCAGTTTTCCTCACCCATATCTATATGGATTTGCTCTTTTCATGTCAACAGTGTGCACACTGGGGAAGAAATCTTTCAAAGCATGTGTCTACTCAACTGTCTGCAGAAAAAAGGACTATAGTATCTCTAGCCAAGAGCCCCTAAAAACATAGGTGGGTATGCACCCAGCAGGACTTCCTCTGCTTTCAAGCACGCTCAGGTCGCCTGCATACCACACGCACACCAAGCCAGTCTGTCCAACGCTTCCAGGCTGTGCAATGCAGCCAGGCCCTCTTCAGCACAAGAGCAGTAAGCCCAGAGATGCTGAGAACCACTATATTTACCGCACGTGTGCTACCTGCAGCTTCATGCACCTGTGCAAAACGCCTACAACATCGCTGCTGGATTGCTGCTGTTGCATGCTTGCTGCAATGCACTTGGACAACTCTGGTGGCTCAGGATAAGGTGCACATCTAAATCTACCTCATGTCCAGCACTGCTCAAACATCTGTGCCATGAACCACTCAGCACCTGACCTAGAGGGAGCAATGTGGATTCATAATCCAGCACAGATCTGGCAAACTGTGTTCACCTGCACCCCACATCACACCTCATTGATCAGCAGACCCTATCTTAGATGAGCAAAAAGACCTCAAATGACAAAGCCCATTCTTACAGGGGCTTAGAGATATTTAGAGTTCATGTCATTAGAGTGAATATGAAGAAAAATGTCCAACCATACTGTACTGATACATGTATATGGCCTTCAGTAACAATACCAGCTTAGGGTATCCTTCCTGCTCCTGTGCCATTGCATACCACCTCTTCAACTGCATCGGGGAACCGAGACTTACAGATAGGATCCTAAAGCTTTTTTTTTTTTTTTTTTAATACAAAAACAAAACCACCCATGCTACATATTTACAAACTGTACGCAATGCCATCTTCCCCCAACTGTTTCACAGCGCCTCTAATGCAACTGAAAGGATGGTGCACCGTGGCACAAACAGAAACGCTTTGCTGCCAAAGGCAGAGTATTGCTGAACCACAGCCTTATAACAAATACTGTCAAAAGAGGATGTGGTCTGATGAGCATTCCTTCAGTTCAGGAAAAAAGCCAACCCAGCAAGACAATCACATCAATACAGAGATTAATTCTGGAAGGAAATACCCTTCCAAGGGAGGACATTTGTTTTCTCCTTTCTACTGTTACTGACAAGAGACTGGCAGATCTGAGCTGACTCCTAGGTCACGCACGTCTCCCATGAACAGAAAGGCAGTGTATTACATGTTCCAAAGCACAAATGCCCAATTTAATAATAAAATGCATCAAGATAGAAAATGATTTACGAGAAATGATGTATTCATAATACTTGAGCTAAAGGGAATGCTGAGAGGACACAGTGAAGGTCTCACAGCAGAATTACAGAATTTCACTGTTTATGACAACGCAGCAGTCATATATGTTTGGAGACTTGCAGGCAAGTCTGTATCATCACAAAGGTATGGTTTCTGATTTATTGCAACCTCAACCATTCTGTGATTGTGTGATTCTGTGTAATATTTTAAAAATTACATACAAAAAATTATATTTGCAACTCATCTCAACTGAACATAAAATAATGCTCAAAATCTTCTTAATTGTCATTCTGGAAATCAGTAACAAATGGGAGAGATTAAATTCAACTCTGATGCATATGTCTCTTTATTTAGGCAGCCTGGTAAAAATTCAAGAACAAAATTCTAAATCAAACGAGGGAACAGTGAAATTCAGCCTCAGTGTCTTCTCTTTGAAGTTGCATGTATTTCTAACGTTCTATTTCAATTATATGGCTAGCAATATGGCTTTCTAGCAATCACAAAAAATCTGTAATCAAATTTCCAGATTAATGCACCTGAGGCATGCAACCACTGAAAACCTGCATTTGTCATGGGGTATACCTTAGAAATCAAAGGTCTATTTGAGTTTTTCATTTTAAGTAGTCATTAATGAAGGTCACATGTTCTAAAGGACATGGTTTATCTAATGACGATCAAGAACAAAGTAAATGAATTATATTGAATTATTCACACAAATGCTCTTCCAATAAAACCACTCATCTAAAAAGAAACAGTTTACAACTCTAAAGCTTTAAGGCTTTAGTCTAAGCTGCCATCACAGCCATTATGCTTGCACTGGTGCTTCAGATGGAATGTGGCTTTATCACATCACTGCAAGCAGGATGATGTAGCATAACTGTATGGGTATTATGGTGTCAAGACAAAATGAAATGCAAAACACTGCAACTTGAAACAGACAAGCTACTCAATGCCAAATTAAATTGAAAAATAATATTAACAGAACCTTTCACCAGTATCAAGACTTGGATGCACATTGCATCAACAAAGGAATTCCTGCCCAACTCAATATTGATGTTAAAATAACAAAGGGGATTTTGGTGGAGAAATAGAAGACAAGTAAGATTTCTGTTTAAAAAACACTACTGAGATAAGAAAATTCAACCCAGCTTAGACAGGAAACTTTACTTAGGGTTCTTCTGTGTAGCTGAATAACCTAATGTTATGAGTCTCTCAACACAGTGGCCTAATCCCTTTGGGTTAGGCATGTGAATCTCCGTGTGGTAGGTCAAATTACACTTTTAGAGCGAAAATTTGAACTAACTCTTCTGTTGTCAATTTTAATTTGATCCACCATTGGAGTTTTTCCAAGTTTGTTACATACATACTGGTGCAAGAATTCTTCAGTAACCTTCACATAAGAAAGTATTTATTCCTGTGAAATCTATATGGATAATGCCTTCAGGTACATTTTTTTTTATAACAGAATTGTATCACAATTGCCAAACTTTCTGATAGACAGGTGTTGTTTTTTGTTGTTTGGTTTTTTTTTCCAAATGTTAAATCCTTGCTGCTATCTCGAAGTTTGGAGTATTTACAACACTGGCCAACCTGTTTATGTGATATTAAATTTGAATACAAAGACCTTGATGTAGGACGCTAAAGAGTAGGTGCTCCACAAAACACAGCCAGACCTGGCTCGAAGATTCCTGATCATTCAGCTCCAACTAACATCATTTCACAATCAATGAACTTATTGCCTACCTGCGCAAAGTGGGAGAGGCCACATCGGGGTACTTGGCTCCTTGCTGGTGAGAACTTTGAGCTCCACTAGAAGCAGTCTGTGATGCAGGGTTCACTTTAACAGAATTACATGAGGCCACGCTTTCGTTGTCAGACGAAATCCCTTTCTCTTTATCAGTCTGATTGACTAATCCTGGCAGAGAGCTTCCAAGAATTACCTTGGCAGGCTCTCTCATTTTAGGGACAGGCAACCCAGCCGACTTGCTGCTTACGTTGGAGTCTATGCTACTTGTACTAGATCTATTCCCAGCTCCACTTCTGCTACTGGATTTACTAGGCCGGGGCAAACTACGATATTGAAGATTAGTTCGGGCACTAAGTGCTAGGTAGCCATCATCCTGGTTCTGTGAGCCATCAACACTAGTCTTACGACCAGCGGTCCTACCCATGAGTCCGGATGACTTTGGGATTTTTCCCAGGGTAGCTGATCTACTGGTGATAGTTGCCCCACTGGCAGTGATTATAGTCATGCCTACAGCTGACCCGCTCTGTTTCTTAAATCCAAATGTATTAGCATTAGCAGCAGTTGTTCTAGAGTTACTTGTGGGAAGCTTTTTGGATTCATCACCACTGCTGCGTCCTGCATCTGATGGGGAACGTTTAACATGTCCAGCTTTAGGAGATAGTCTACCCTTTTCTGATACCTTGGCGTCATCAGTTTTCCCTACAAAAATAGAAAAAGAATTCTAATATTTAATGACTTGAAAACATCAAGCAAATGATGAAACTCAAAGCAGCATGAAAAGCAAAAGCGTGTTAGCCACAAGAGTGTGGTTAAAAGTTATGATCTAGTCTGCACTGAACTTAAATGCCACTCTTGTGAGTTATACATGCAGACTTGCCAGAGAAAGTATGTGGTGTGTTTGCCCTTGAGAATATGAAAAACAGAACAGTCTTATGTAATAGTGACAGATAAGAAAAAAAAAATGTAGCCCTCTGTAGCTACCACAGATTGATCCCTTTTAATCATCAGAAAGAAGTTGTATTAGGCCATCAGGAAAATTTTCCTAAAAGGCATTTTTCAAGAAAGTTAAGTATCTGACCTCAACTTTTTCAGGTACAGTTGTGTACACAATCAAACAAGAGGTATTAACTTGTATTACTTGACTGTTTAAATTCAATCGATTTCCATTTAGACATATGCAAATGCTAAAATCACTTAAACATTTATAAGAAAATCTGGAACTAAATATTGTTGAGTGTAAATAAACATGCTGATTTAGTACAGGAGAAAAAACTCTCCTCAACCACATACACTGTATGTTCTTGAAGTTAACTGTGACTCCAAGAGCTAAAATTACATTATTTATATTTCACATGGCAATACTATGCCCAGTAAACAGCTTGGCTTATGATTAGGGTTGTCACAAAAACAAGTTTCACAGCGTCCTACTACATAATATTCATTTTAAAATGAACAGAAATAGAAATGCAGACGTACAAGCTGTTGTGTATTTTAAAACAATACCTAAAAATAAAGACAGAATTACCTGAAGTTCAGGTTCTGCCTGTGTAAAGTATTTAAACTGTTTTCATACTGATCACACTTTTTGGCTTGTTTATCTCTTACACCTTTTCTCACCTGTTCCAGGTGTCTTTAATGTGCCTGAGGTGGTAGAAGGTTTAGTCCTTGGTGTGGTAATGCCAACCTGAGCTGACATGCCCCGTCGCCAGGAACCCGTCTGTGAAATAACAGTGTTCTTCCTACCAGAAGTGCTTTTATCAGATTCATCAGACACATCAGAGGGATTCCTCCTCCATTTAGATCCTGGCTCCATTTTTATGCCACTGTCAGATCCTCCATCTGACTTCTTGACTTCATCACTGGACCATAAGGAATTCCGCTCAACCTGGGAATGCTTTTCTGCATCAGTCTAGGACAAATAACGAACTGTATTAGAACCTTCATAGCAAACCTTTCTTTTAAGCAGCTTCATAGATGAGAACCATTAAACCGATAAATAAACTCAGCAGTCATCTCTAAGTACCAATCAACCTGACATGTCCTTGATAAAGAAATGCCACAGTAAGAAATGAACCCCAGAAGTGGCATATTTTTTCCAATACACTAGGGAAAAGAAAAACAAAAAACATACAAGCCACACCCGACAAAATAAAGCAAAAAATGGAAAAAAGCACTTGATTTATAAAGGATATATTCAGCTCCTTGCCATTTATAATCCTCCGTCTCAAATTTCCCAGGAACCTTTTTAGTGCAATGCCAAAAAATCATTTCAAACCTGTGCAGCTAGCTTTTCCTTGTTCTTTCTGCTTTCCTATCTCTTGTCTGACAATCTGATCTCCAGAGCATGATGAGGCAGCTTTTTGAAAAGATTTGAAGATGTGGAATGTTGTTATTCAAATCTAACCTATTAGGAAGACATCCAAGCTGAAGAAAAATGAATCCCCTACAAATTTCTAACGATACTGAAGTCTGACATGAATACACAAATTACATCATTTTTAAATTCGTATTCAGCTCTTGCAAACTGTTTTTCCATATCCTTTGCACAGACTGATTGTGCAAATGGAGAATTTTGCTAAGATCAATGTCAAATATAGAGTTTTCTTCTTAACAAGCTTTTGACAAAATCTCAGAAGCTCTTAAATAAAATCTGTTACCATATATATGAAATATATTTCACCTACATTAGCTTTACCTATTGCTAATGAATACTATCAAAATTCTCTTTGCAGAATTCTGCTTCTCCTGTCAAATGCTGTTGATCAATTTGGGCAACTTTTGTAACACTACAACTATTTTTGCTCAGGTACAAATGACCAATGTCCATGTTTGACCCTCATCCAGGTAAAACTTTCGTAATGCTCCTCAAGCATGACAGTATCCTGGGAGAGCCTGCCAATTCAGCACTTGATCATGAAGTTCTTGAGTAAGAGCTAAGGGTGTATTTTTGGAAGTTGTCAGGTGTCATCTGTTACTTGCAGTCTCAGTGAAAGACAAGCGTGCTCAGTACCATGCAGTAGGCATATGGTAATAGCACTTGAAAGGAAATTGTCTTAAACACCCAAAACACTGTAAAACTCACAACCTTCTACTCACTTGGGATAAGCAGAAAAGCACAGCACAGGAAAGGATAGGTAATTTATCATGCTTTCAGCAAAATGCTGTTGTTTTATTATTATTATTTTTATTTTAAGTTGCTCAAGTACATTTCAAGTTGTTGATTTTTCTTGCTTACCAGATCGCACCATTAATCTTACAGAATCTAGATGGGGCTGTGGCTTAATTTCTTCTGCTTTCTATTCTAAGTGCTTTTTTAAAAGCCTGAAAAACTAGTCTAGGTGATCAATATGTGAAAGCTAACACACACATCAAAGTGGTCTTCCTTCAATTACATAAAATAAGTTTAGGACCTGAGTTATTTATCTCTATTTATCTATATATAGAGCCATTAGACTAATGAGCATTTCCTGAAGTATGGATTTAGATGCTATTTTTGTGTTGTATTTTCCTCATGTTATTCAAATGTTGTTTCCCTGACTCTCCATTCAAAGAGAGCAACTTAGCATAGTCTTGAATGAAACACTGCTTCCTAACTTTTTGTATGGTTGCCAGATTTTGGGATGGCTACCTTTTTATTCACGAGCATTGGTAGGTTTGCAATAAATTCACGATGTGACCATTTCAATGTCCTGTGTTGCTGTAAAACCCATCATTTCATGCTAACGTCTCTTATGTTTACACAACTTGGAAGAGAGCACAGGCAAGAAATAACAAATAATCATCCAACAAAACCACCCCAACATCATCCCTCGTGTGCTTTAATTAGTATCTTGCTTCAAGTACCTTGTCTGGAACTGCCTATTTACCCCGTATGCATGTGAGAGCAGGAAATACACCTACTCACATTGGTAAAGGGCTTATTCTAGTTTTGGTTGACTATAAAACGTTCCTGCACCTTCTGTTTTCCCAATTCACCTCCCTAAAAACTGCGCAATCTCAACATAGAAAACTGCATTGCAAGAAGTCCTCTCTCTCTCTGCTCTTTTCGGTTTTATTTCATTCAACTCCTACACCCACCTTTTTGCAAACTTTTTTCCTCAGCCTTCAAAATGCTGCACATGTATCCTTGAACCCCTTTGGCCAGAGATGTTTCTGTTTAATTGTAAACCATGAGAACAGCATAAAAAGATGACTAAGGAATCAAAATCAAAACACAGCGAAACCTGGCTTAAAATTTCAGCTGAAACTCCACCTACCTGAGGGCCTGGATTAGGTGAAAGTGGAAATACTGTTTGCTGGAGGACACAGCACAACAGATGTGTAAAATGGGAACAAAGGCTGCCCTCTGACTGAGCTGGGAGGAGCAGTAAACTCTAGCACTTTGAAACGTTTTCACAGAGTTTTGTAAACCTATTAACAAAGCTGTGAACAAATCAAATCCATCTTTGCTTCAATGAAACTAAGAAGTCGTATTGACCCAACCGTTTAAAGATGCTGCTCTTTTCTATTTAAAGGACTTGCTTCCTCTCCTCTCTTCTCCTTCTTCTGATCTTTTCAGTATTACGCGAACAACCTCACTACTGAACCTCTTCATCTCATTTCAGTTGAATAAATTACTTGTAAATGCCCACCAGGTGTTTATTTCTCCTCACTATACGTGTATGATACGGCCTTAATAGCATACAATAAGCAGTGCTGTGTCAAAAGACAAACTCTTCAAGTCTGTGCAATACTAGGGGAAAACATATAGGGCTCCGGAAGCTGAATAGCTAAGGTAGGTGGTTCGGAGTACTTGGCACAATCAGAGCAATACACGCTGATGTGATAATGCAAATTCTGGTTCCCATTTCTAGCTTGTTTGGAACTAACCCAAGGGCATCTTCATAGCATTAAGATCCCAAACATGTATTTGTAGTCCCAAAAGCGGACTACAAATATGAATGTCAATGCAGATGGAGTCACTACCATATTTAGGGCTTCCTTCTCAAAGATGGACGAACTACATCTTCTGGATTTGGGCGTACGCAGCGGCTCTGAGAATCAGTTTCTTAGCAGAGACTTTTTTTTTCTACTGCGATCATGTCCTCTTTGCTGCTGAGATGATTCTGAATAAGTTACTGATTTTATCAGCAGACACTGACATGTTAGGGCTCTCTCCCTTTGATGTGCTTTATTATTTGTCTGAACTCCCGGTTGCACATGTGTTAGCTTCAAGCTCCCTCTTTAATTATCTGAAACCTACCTTCTGTACCACCTCAAAAAGATGCGGTAGCTTAAAAGTTAAGTGCCTACTATTTACGAGAACCTAAGAGGTGGATACCTGAGAAGAAAATTCCACATCCCTTGACAGATGCCTGCCAGTCCTGTGTGGCTGACCACACAGGGGAATGCAAACCTGGGCACAGGCCATCATGCAGCACTACAGGTAAGGCAGAAAAAGCATTTATGTAGCACTTGCTATTGTCATGAGCGGTGAGGACTACTTTAGGCAGCAGAAAATCAACCCTGCAAGCTACATATGCTTCCATTACTCCAAGCTATCTTCATTCCCTTGGTTGACAAGAAGGGGATTTTCTGTTTAAATGAAAAAGTATTTTATGGATACTTTTTGCATTTAATAGTAATACCTAGAATAAATATTTTCAGTCATGGAAACTGACGAGAGAAGCAGGTTCACAGTCGTGAATTAAAAGACTGTAAACAGCATTTGTACATCTTGGCTCCCAGCGCCCTCTCCTAATGACTATCCTCTGTTGTCTGTACAAGCTTCAGCACATTTTCTGCTGCTATGGGTCTGCACTCTCAGGTGCTGTGATAGTTGAGGAAGAGGTGTTCATCAACACAGATTTGGATCTCTTAGAGGTGTTTCCAAGAATCTGATCCATCAGAAGACAGAAGTCAAATGAGTTTCTATTTTTTTCTTAGGCTAAGATTTAGTCACGTCTCCTTCTTCTTCCCCCCTCCACCCCCCAACAGTATTACAATGTTGAGATATTAATAATTGTCAAAAAAGCTTCTTGTTGCCTATGTTACTCTCTCTGTTACAAACTGAAAAACACCCTTACTAGATCTTAACTCCTCTCAACTTGTACAGGACTTGTATTAGCAGTTTCGAGCACACATGAAATCGCTGATACACAACCAGAGGCTAACTGGAAATCTTTAATGTAGGCTCAAATATGCACCATGGCAAGGGAACAAAGAGTAATATATGCTTGCACCACAGTCCTGTAGGCAGAGTAACACTTCACAGCAACCACACTTCTACATTAAAACTGATATTAAAAGCAGATTTCGGGTCCAGTCATGAAAAGGAAAAAGAATAAAAGAGGAAAGAAACAGAAGTGAATGTCATACACCCATCCCTCTCCTCTACTTGCTGCAATGCTAAGTCACTGCGTCCCAGTTGCTTTGACACATGACACTTGAGACTCTGGAGCAGGTGGGTGTACAAAGAACAAAGATAAACTTCTTAATCTTGCACTTCTTCAAATATTTTTTCCTTGGTGGAGGAGGGGTGCTATTTTGAAGGGGGGGGGGGGGAGCAGTTCGTATTATTGCAAATCTCTGTACTATGCAGTCTATTTCTCTATGAAGAGCTGTTGGGTATCTTCACTTGTTTTATACTATTTGGATGTGTGGAGTCTGTACAAAATAAGTAAATGTAGGCTGCAGATAAACATAAATTTATCTTACTATGAAATGCTGCCAAAAAAATAGAAAGCCTGCAGTAACATGCAGCCCTGGAAGTTTAAAATAATATATTTCATTTGCCTAGTACACTTACATTTCCGATGGAAGTGTAAATAATCTTCCAACCTTCTTGTTGCCTTAATTAAATTCTACGAAAAAACATAATACCTTTTTCCAGAGCTAAAAAAAAAAATAATTAAATCCCATCTAATAGTGCATGTTTTCTGTACTGCAGTCCCACTATGAAAGAAAAAAAAATAAATTGTTGCCATAACACCACAGCAGAGATTCCACAGATTCCACACAGAGAGGAAATATTCATAAACACCACATATAAGGTGGTTACTACTGCTTGACATTGTCTTTCCAGTGACACCCACCGTACTGAGGTCTGCGTGTGTTCAATTGTTCAACTATGTAGGGAAAAGGGGAAGGCAATAAAGACACATCCAAAATATTACTGTGAACTAATTTAAGAATCTGTAGCTTGGTTTTGATATTCTGGGAAGTAGCACGGTATTAAGCACTTGTCAAAACAACATTAATTCTTTGCATTTGTACTGGTTTTCTCAGTCAGTTTCCACATTTTTCAGCCAGAGCTGCTGAAAGGCTGTAAAGACAGCTGCAAATAAGATCAAGGTTACTGCTTAGAGGAAGAATATTCATGCATGTAATTATTGTTTTGTCAAGAAATACTATCTGTGAAGAGATGAATAAACAGTTCATCCAGCTTTAAACAATTGTACAGATTACACAGGAAAATGACAAATATCAACATTACTCTTCTAAAACCAAAATCTTACCTGTGCATCTAAGTTTTTCCGAGAAGAGGCAGGTGTGTTGGCATAAGAGCTGATAGAAGAGCTGGTGTTAATGTCATCAGTACTAAGATTATCTATGGTGTCACTGATCCCACTGCTGACAGAGCTGCTGTCATCCCAGCTGCAGAAAACGCATAACAAAAGAAGAAAACATGGGTCAAAAGACAAGACATAATTCAAAAGGAAAATTAGTATTTCTCTAAGCCTTATCCTACTGCTGTTTGCCAAATGAAAACGGCCTGCTCATTTTCATAACTTATCTTCATTGCAAATCAAGTCTAAATTCATACAGCTCATTGACTACAGGGTTGCCACAAAGCCTATTCTTTATCATCATTAAGCTGGTAGCACCAGTGATGTCATTCTTCTTCCTGGCTGAAATGAAAGTTTCTGTCAGTAAGCAAACGTGAAAGTTACCCTCGGAACTATGCCTACAGTCCCCAGGCAGGGAGAAGTGTTGTGGATAGGTGCAGCATTCGCTTGCTAAGCCATAATGCAGAGATAGAATGTAAATGTAAGGAAAAATAATAATAATAATAACAACAACAACAACTATCTTTCAGCGATCTCTTACAACGGGTTCCAACGTGTGCCTTGGATCATACCTGGTAGATCCAACAATCTGGATCTTACCATTTGCAGCATTACCAGTAGCAGAACTTTTTAGAAAACAGACAGCTGTTTGGAGTAACTGAAAGTTTGAAAGAGTGCCTCTGTCATTCAGAAAGCACATAATCCTCCTGAGCTATACAACACATCCTCTGCAAGCAGATACGCTAACGACTTCCTATTTAGGACTACCTTCTTCCACTGTGTGATACCTTCAACATCTAGTAACCAAGAAACACATAAGTAGAATTTTAGGATGCGCAGAATGCCAACAAATATTATATAAATATAAAAATAAATTATATATATGTAACAAATGATCCATGTCTGAAGTGATTTGAATGCTGTAACAGACAAAACCAAAACGATCTAACATCAAGCCAGATGCTCCATGCCTAACATGCCCTTAAAAATAAGCTGCTTAGGAAGAGATTTACAAACTGGCTTACAAGTGCTCCACCTCCAAGAAAAACAAAGCTAGGATTGAAATAATGCCCGGTGAGTAGCTCTGTGAAGATTTCAGTCCACTGATAGATATATACGGCTGGAGGTGCATAAATCCACATTTCATAGCTTGTGTGTGAAGTCTAGCTGCAAGAGCTCATCTCCTGGCCGTTCCCTAGCCATTTATCAGCATGGCCTCAGACTTTGGGAGCTCTATACACTCTTCCTCATCATACTTCCTTTTTGCTTAAAATACTTGTAAATGAAGAGTCTGCAGGTGCAGTTTGCCTGGTAGGAGCCACGGGAAGCCATTCACAAACCGATGAGGCCCTGAGCAACCTGGTCTCGTGGGTGGTGTCTATGGCAGGGGGGTTGGAACTGGATGGGCTTTGAGGTCCCTTCCAACCCGAGCCATTGTATGATATGGAATAAATGCACATAAAACTGAGTTATGTGTTACGTGCCTGAATTATGTAAACAGAAGCAGCAGATGCCAACGATGGGGACTTTAGGAATTGAGGTCTGGTTGCTCACATTTTGTTCTTAGCTCCGTCACTGACACATTGTATGAATTCAAAATGAAAAGCGTTTCATTTTCGTCGCCTTTAAAAAGCACTTAGCTATAGGGGTTCTCTATAGGGGTTCTAATGGCGCTTTAGTAATTTTAATCACTTTTTCTTTACCTGTGAATATTTTATGCTCTCCCATCTCCATAAGGCAGTTCAGGGAATTTAGCAGAGCTCGGCCAGCGGCATGACTTGAGCAACCACAGGAACACCAGTAGCAACAGGGACCTGCTCTGTGTGCCCACAGGAAGGGTTACTGCTTGCAGCTGCTCTTTACTACCACCTTGTTTCAAGTTATGGTCCTCATCAATCTGCCAGCGGGGCCATTTGTGGGAGTTCTCCCCACATCATCTCTGATGAGCCAGCTGGGTAGCTCAGATGGACAGCTTCAATTAGCCTGGCTCATTTGGCCTTCAGGAAATTTGGGAGTACTACACGCACCACTTTGCTGACACAAATCGTAGCCTGCAGCAGGACAGCAGTGCTGGGACAGGGACAGAGGGACAGGCACTGGGATCAGCCCCCAAACCCGTACGGTGCCTGCTGGGGCTCTGCATCACCGAGCATTCAAGCCCCTCTCTTGGTGGAAGTCAGCTCATCCACACTCCTGCCACTTGCGATGGAATTTCAGCAGCATCCCAGTTAGAGGCAGAGCTCCACCTTTACACTAAGATTTTCCAAACTCTATTTGATAACTCCACCAATGCTGACTGGGAAGAAATGTCTGTATTACTGGTGATGCTATCATTTCAAGTTTTTTTTTTTTGTTTTTTTTTTTTCCTAGATTTGCCTCGATCTGGCTATTTTTAAAGAAGAGTATGAAGTAATAAAAAGTTAAAATACAACCCCAAGCACAATTTGAGACTGCTTGCATCTGACCAAGCCAGGTTCTAGGGAAGTTTTATTTATGCTGTTTTTTCCCGCTATCTTTCTCAGGATAACGAGTGATGTGCTGACTATGCAAAGAAATCTGGGGAACCTAAAAGGGGAGGACAACAGATTTATTTTTTTTTTCTCTAGAGTTTAGTGTGGAAAATTTGAAAAATTGGAAAAGTATTGAAGGACTTCTTTAAAGCAGCTTTTATTTTTTTAGAGCTGGCAATTAAATATTTTAAAGTAAAATACTGACATCTATAAAAACTTTCAATTTTTAAAAATGGGTCCTATAGGTGATAGTTACCATTATTTCAAAACCTATAATTTCAGTTCCTTGATTTTGTAAGGTTATAAATAAGGTTTAAGAAGTTATTTTAATAACTATATATAAAAAAGCTGCACATTTTCCAAGTTTTGTGTAGCAACTGTTTCTTTTAGTATTTGTGAACCTATAACAAAATCCTATAATCCTATAATAAAATCAGCACTGCTAATATTTTCCATGTTTAACCATTTAATTTCCTTCTTATAGAGATAGGGCAATGGGGAAAAATTATAATACCATTCCTCTGTGTGGCTCACAGTTTCATCTTTAATACGTAGCAGAATTTTTAATAGTTTTTTTTTTTTCACAGATAGAACGAATGCAACAATTAGTTCCCTTCTGTCTGCTAGCAATACACAACTCAGTCCTCACTTGTACAAAAGTAACCAAATACGCTCTTCAGATATGCAGATCTGCATATGAATATTCAGATATTACAAGATTTCCAATATGGGAGGGGAAAACATTTTTCTTTACCTTCAGAATGTACAGAAACATTACATTTCTAACCATTCACCACTCTTAAACTATCACGGGCCCCGGTTCAACAGTATCTAAAGAATGTGTCTCATGTTAATCATCAGTGGTTTCACTGGTATCAACTGGTCCTACTGACTTCAGTTGGGCAATCTAAGGCATTCTGGAAATATTGAAGCGCCCTTCAGAACTGGCACGTGTGCCTAAGGACAAAGGTAGAAACATGCATCTGAATACATTGATTGCCGTGGCTTCCCCTTAAACAATTGCTGGGCTTTAAATCTTTTATGTTCTGATGGAAGCTATGAACAACTCAAACTTTGATTTTCAAGTTTAATAATCTCTTATTAAATCAAGAAAAGGTCAGCCATTCGGAGGTCCAAAAAGGGACGTCTAGTATTTTGGCTGCTAGAAGCTAAGCAACGCGGCTCTTGTAGGCATGCTGATTACACCAAGAAATGATCCGATGCCCACAGCTGCTTTGACAAGATTAAGATGCTGTCAGCTACAAGCAGCCATCTCAGGTTTAGGTTTATTAAATATCACTTCAGCAGGGGAAGTTAAAGGGGTCAGACTTCAGCTAGAAGGACAATGGGACATGATGGGAGAGGAAAGAACAGCATCTTAAGAAATTTAAAATAATGTTTAAGGACTCTAACCAATTATTAATGCTGTTCTTTTGAGCAGCCATACAGAAGTTATAAATGTAGAATGTAGCATGTAGAATTCACTAACTTCTGTAAGTGAGATCCCAATGCAAGAATCTGGGAGCAACTCTGCTCTTTCAGAAGCAAATAGCATACGATGTACATTACTAAAATGTAATTTTAATTAAAACACATCCACATTTAACGTGCTGTTAATGCGCCATTACGTCAAAAGCTCTTCACCCCAATAATTCTCTCACCCTGTATTTAGGATAACACCAACACAGTGTAGGGTGATTAAAGATGCACTCCACGGGCGCATCTGTATGCAGGTGAAGACTGCTGCTCCACAAGGGGACAGCATCTGTCACCCAGCTGATGCATCGCTATTTCACGTTGCTCTTGAAACAACCTCAAGCCCTCTGCATAAATTAGTTCACTTTTACCTTGATTCAGTGCCTCGATGGTTGAAGCCGAATGAAAAGCAGCGGAATGGGGAACCCAGCAGGCCTCGTAATTACAGCGTGCTTGGCTCCCAGAGCCGTGATAACATCTTTGTAATTTAGCTGGTGCAATTTATGATTTCTGATGTCAGCAAAACTCCACTCAACCATAACCTGAAGCTGGAATGCCTGGGTTTTCCTTTCTCTATTTGGTCAATCACCTGAAACTTTACTTTGATTACAGAAAGCTACATAAAATTTTAAAAGCCTATTGTATAGGGAAATCATACAATCACCCACTTAAAAACCATTACCACTACTGAAAACATATGATGTAAATAGAACAGACAGCTAGTAATGTTAGGTTTTCTTACATGAGAGGCATAGAGAAGTTTTAACCAGTGCCAAACACTGGGCAGGGATGGGGACCACCTGGAGTAACCACTACTCATGTCTCAAGTACAAAGTACCTGTCACCATTGCTGTGAAACTGCCGGTGCCCAGTAAAGGGCAGCCTGCAGTATACGCTCACTGCTCACCTTTGTCAGTTTTAAGTTCTAAACATCTCTCCCAAACACCTCGGACACTGTCTGATGCTTTAAATTTTCCAAATGAAAGTAGTGTATGTGGTAGGTGGTACCTGAGGGTTTCTGACATCCTGACAGCTTTAGCCTAAGAGCAGCTTGAAGGTTTTCCATCACCTTTCTGTGGAAGGCAGAGCCTCATCCTCCTGCTCTCTCCCCATTTTTGCAGTAGAAACGGGTTTTCATTTCATCAGAGATGGTTACCCCAAATACACCAAGCCACCTCCTGCTCCCTAGGAAGCCAAGCATCCTAAGTATCCTCACTTGGAGGGAGTGGGGCTCCGGGGAACGTGAAATGTGCCCTTCCCCTTCCCAGGCTGCTCGCTCTGATGTGACTAACATCGTTGCCAGTACACATCGCCCACATAAAGCACCAGGTCAACTGCTCAAAGCTGCTTTTTGAAACAGGTTTGCAAAGCGGCTAGGCTCAGACTTGTATTTTTCTACAGTCTATCAGCACTTTCCCATCTTGCATAACAATCATCCACGGAATTGGCTCTCTGTCAGCCTGGACAGCACGTGAAACCAGCCAGCAATCCTCAGGACATCCACCCTCACTGCAGAAATCTTCCCCATTTGCAAGTCCAAGGAAGAAGTGTCATTAATTTGTTAGAGGCTGAAAACGCGCCCTTTGCTGCAGATGGGTGTGGATTTTTACTTCTCTGGCTCTTCAGTCAAAACCAAAATTACAATGAGCTGCTGAAAAATACATTTGTCAAAGACAGGGCCTTGGGGCTCTACAATATTTCAACTGGAAACATGGTAATTATGCTCTTCTACCTAAAAATTTAACTATTTATTAGTTGATAGGGGAACAACAGCAACAAAAAGGTCAAGGTGCAAAAGGATTGAAACTTCCCAGCATCTTCAAACAATTAAAAGGAAAAATTAAAATGCCAGAAAAAAATGTAATTACACTATAAAGTGAGATACTAAATACTGCAGTTTCCACTGTTTTCTTCTGGGATTTCCTATAATACTGACATCACCGTGTCAGAAATCCAAAAACCATATAAAGCTTCTTACATGGTTTTCCTTTCAAATTGTTATAAAAGGTGACAAATAAGTGTAAAAGAATGGATGGAAATCTACTCTGAGAGAATTGGATTTAGTTAATGTATTTCACAAGGTTATTAATCACCCACCTTCCCCATGTCTTCATTATTCTCTTTTATTACATCTCATCATAGGTATTTTAAAATAAAAAGTTTTGTTTCTAACCAAAGGTAGAGCTCAGGGACAGCACTGTTTCCATGAAACACCTTGCAAAGTGTGACCATCAGAACTGAAAACCAAAACAGGGAACATGAACGTAGACCATTTCCAGCTTTTTTTTTTTTTTCCTGGAGCAGAATCCTACCCTTTTAATGATCGATTTGGTGCACCGTTAAAGTTCTGTGTGTTGAGAGATACCTAGATGATTTTAATGTGCAGTGACCATTTGGTTCACCACCACCAAGCTGAAATGCAGCACCCTGTAAAGTTCTGTTTAGCATTCATTTGAGATAACATTTCAGGTTTTACATTTAAAAGACCTATTTGTAAAAGAAAACAATTACCAAAAGAAAGGTATCAATTAGTGTCAAAAAAGTTGGGGAAGAAAAGACTTGTGGAAGCTAGAAAATTGCACGTGCACTTCTTGTTTAATCTTTTTATATCTGTGCTAATAACCTTATAAAAATAACACCAGATTTTATTTTGCCCTTAAAATTTGACAAGCCGTTCTCAAACTTCAAGTGAACACAGCATAGCGTGCACACAGAGGAGCTGCTAAAACCAATTAATCTCAGGGAGTTTACCAGCTGAAATGGTCTAAAACTTCATGAAAGCAATCTGACTTTCTACTGAAACTAACAGTCTCAGGCTCTAAAGCACAAATTCCAATGGTAAATTCTTTATCTGCACAAATTTTGCTCCGAGACTCTTCAGTTACTGTTTGGAGTCACTGAATAGAGCAGTCCCACAACTGTATTAAGTTGCAAAACGCTTGACTGGTGGAACTTGTTTTTTGGCCATTGTTCAAAACAATTGTTCCTATGTCATTACACAGCCTCGGGGTGAGGTGATAAATCAGTGCAAGGCACTGCCTTTGACCCAAATGCTGGATGAACACCACCTCACAGCTAGCTCTGAAGAATCTAGCTCGAATGCTCCGACCAGCTACCAACCCTTATTTCCTGGGTTCATCAGCCACAAACCATATTTTTGGCCTCTCCACCCTTTAGCTGCTGCTGTCACCTCTTTACTGCTCTATCCGAAGCCCTCCTGTGTGGAGGAGCCCAGAGCAGCCCTACACTGGGTGCACAACGCATCCTTGTGCTGCTGGGACATCGCCCTGCAGCTGGTGGCACATTTACCTCCCTGCTTCCAAGGCACTCAGCATATCCATGCAACTCCATTGCCTCTAGCTGATTTAAAGCAGTGAAAACTGGCAAGAAAAACAGTTTATGCGCATCGCAGTAAGATAAGTCTTACTCATTATCATGTAAAGAGTATGCTTTGGTTGTTATGCCTTTGTTTCCAAGACAGCAAAAAGGGCTGAGAAGTCATCCAATTTAAGTCAGAAAACTGTGTTTGTGCACAGAATCTCTGCTGTTCTCAAGAAATCCTGTGAAGCACACACATGTCCCAGCGATGAACCAACAGGATGCCCACTGGACAAGTCAATGCTGCCGAGGGCACTGCAGTGGCTGGCCCAGCTCCCTGCGCTCCCCCTTGCTGGCAGCCACGTTGAAGGAGCGAGGAGTTAACTGGCAAACACCACGGGGACCTGCAGGTGCAGATCACAGCCACAGCGTGCCCTTCTTTCCATATCGGCCATGGTTCAGCCTGCCGGGAGCTGCCTGAGCCCCCAGAGCTGCGCTGAGACACTGGGGGCCCCGAGTGCCTCCCCGAGAGCAGGGCTCACCTCGCCCACTGCAGATAACCACGAGATCACATCGCCTCCCAGCTCAAAGGCACTATTTGAGTCATGTCTTGGAGAAGGGGTGGCACTTACTGAAAGCACGAAATGTGCTTTCTGACACAGATCTCCCATCTGATAGTCCCCTCCGTACTGAATGGAGCTGGTGAGGGCTGAGTGGATCACAAGCAGCTACTGTTACCTGGCAGTCTGCTTCGGGAAACAAAGGAAAGATTCATGGCTCCAAAACAAAATCAAAACGGGCTGCCTGAGCACAAAGCAGGAGAAGGAGAGATTAGCTAAATTCTTAGAGGACTGACGTAACTAAACAGGGGAAGGAAGGGAACGGAGGATAGCGTGGAAACAAAAACATGCAACGGGGATTTAAATTCCCTGCTGCTGAGTGGGCCCTGGAGAGCTGCCCCTGGCTGGCCCACCTGCTGGGGAACCCCTGTGGCCACCGACCCAGGGCCAGGGCCACCAGCCTGGGGCCAGGGGCCACCAGCCCAGGGCCAGAGCCACCACTTCCCCGGGGCTGCAGCAGCACAGGGGCCCCAGATCGGAGAGGTGCCTGCTGCGTGCACACCCACACAGCCCACACCTCCAGCGGCTGGCAGGCAGAAGATGGCTCCTTCGCCTCCCAGCCTGGTTTGAATTCCTCCCGCCTCTGTGCTCCAGCAGTAAGAAACGCGAATGTGAATCTTTTCAGGTCCGCACACGGTAATCCTGGAAACACGCAGGCATGAAATGAAGCACTGATCTCTCCGCATGAAGACTTGGGGTAATTTACAGTCACTGTTGAAGCTCTTCATTATTCAAAATACACCGTAAAGCTCCTACATAAATCACTCAAGGCAAAAACCTGTGCACAGGAAACAGATTGCACATGCGAGAGAAAACTGCTCCTCTTCCACCCGGCAGCATCGCTGGCAGCTAAGCTCAGGGGTAGGAAGCAGGCAGAACTTACCGCTGCTCTCCCATCGGAAAAGGAGAAAGACACAAAATCTGTCGCTCTGAAAGTATTACAGCCTGCTGGCGTCTCTCTTAAAATGCAGCTGAACTTGGCAATAAAAGGTGTCAATTTGATCACAGAGCATAGCACCATCCCTCAGGAAGCTACATCGCTGAAAAATGACTAGCGTTATCATGCCAGCAACTTCGTGGAAAAAAAAACACCAGACACATAATCAAGTGAAATGTTTCATTCTTTGTAATGTGGAGTTGTGTGCACTGAAGATGTCAGCTACGACTATTACTGGAGGCAGTTTTTTTGTTGTATTTTTTTTTCCAGCAGAACTGCAACATCCGAACTAGTACCAATGAATCCCGGTTTACGTCCGGCTTTAACATTAGGCTTCTTTGAAAGAAGCTGCAAAAAGGAAAACCATCTTATAACTTTACTCAGACAAAGGGTTTATCAGGAAGCCATCACAAATTTGCACAGGAGTGAGAATCAGGACTGCACAGTATGCCCTGAAATGCAAGTGCACTCAGTGCTGTGATAATGGCCAGAAACAGCCTCACCCGCCCCTTTGTTTCAGTGAAGAGTGAGCTCGTTCTCGCAGAGAGATTCTTCTTTTGCACAGAGAGCAAGCAAAGTGTTAAAATACAACAAAGCCCCCTGGTTTTCTGAGGCTACAAGTCTGTAATCCTAGTGGAAAGACACCCGGTTAGACTGCAACCTATTAATGCTCATAATTAGTCAATAAACCTCACAAAATTCTGAATTAAAGCCAGAAAAAACAAACGCAGTACTAGCTGTCAGCTCTCACATATGGACTCTACTATTATTTTATTAAAATATTTGTAACCTAATAAAATATATTGATTTCATGGATTCAGCAAGTCAGATGAAACATACATAATGCAGAGGGAAAACTCACATTTGCTGCATACTCTAACATGCTTTCATTGCTGCCGGATTTTAAATACTAGACCTACTTACACAAAGCTGTAACACAGCAGGCAGTCCAAGCTTTCAAAAGTGCAGAAAACATCTTACCTTGCGATATTCCTAGGCCAAAGCACTTCTCCACCTTGCTGCCCATGAAGAATTCCAGAAAAGGGGCTTAGATTTATTTTGCAGGTTGATACCTTCATTAGGCTACCATCCAACACTCCGCTGAATAAAAACAACTCGACTGTCTAGGAACAGGCTTTAAAAAGTTGGAGGAAAGTTGTTTTTTCAGCAGAGCACTCAACATGCAGCAGCTCCAAAAGACACTGGCAAGTAAAGCCTAGCTAGAAGGTGATCATCAGAAACTTCCCCCAGAAAGAAATCTGATCCCTCAACAAAATTAACCTCTGAAGTGCTGAAAAAGTGAGAGGTCAAGACTTTCTGCTGGTACTAGGTCAACTGTGAAAAGCTGTAACCTGATGGCAGTAAAACAGGCAGACTGGGTGCCTCCAGATCACATACCGTAACATATGAAGTAAAAGCTCATGTCAGCAACCCTGTACTTGGAGGTACTAAATGACAGTATTTGATCTCAGCTCAAAGCCTACAATCTGTGAAAGCGTATTTCCTACTCTGTTTTTATAGTCTCACAGACCGATTCAACAATGTGACTGCTAAAATAACTATAATTTTTTTTACGAGAATGTAGCAGCATAAAAACAGAAGACATGCTTCAAATGCTTTAACATAAAATATTTGGAATACTGGTAAAATACAAATTTTACCAATCTACAAACACAGGAAACATTTTCAATACAAATCCCCTGGTATCCACAACCTTATGAACCTGGGACAAGATATGTAAGATTTCTCTGATTAGGGATTAAATACACTAATCCTTATTTACAGATGTAAAGCAATAGACTTATCACTTTCCTTTATTTCAAGTAGAATAGAGATAAGTATTTATAAATACTTGGTTGATAAAAATTTATGGTTGCTAGCATTTAAAACTCTAATTTTAGCCTAATAAAAATACTTCCTGGCAGTATTCTTCCCAGATCTATACTTCTTGCCATATATGAGGGTGTTTTATTTTTTTTTTTTTCTAATATGGGAAACAATGCAAGTCCCATTTACTGTGGGTAGCAGTGCTCAGAGGCACTAATTACCCTTATGCCCAAATGCTGCACAAATGTAATGTATAAACACTAGAAAACTTGTAAGACAGAACTGAAAAGCTGATTGCTTCCAATCCATGAAGGCTCACCATTCATAGGGTCTCTGGCATGCTAATTGGCTCCGTGCAGGGGGGAGAATCTTCAGGCAAAGAGCAGGAAATGTGCCCCCAAAATACCCCCAAAACTGTACATCCTAGAAACACGAGAGAAAAGGTGATAGTCATGTAGATGATGCCAAACACAGTGGTGCTTGGTAGCCATGAATTTGGGAATGGAAGACAGCACTGTAACTTGGTGTAGAAGGGACCAGGGAGCCCAAGGATGGACAGAGAATCAAGGGATGGGTTCAAGATCCCTGCGAGCAGAAGGGGGCAGGTGGGTGAAACAGCAGAAATACACATATGAAGAGACTGGGGACAAAAGGTGGAATAGGGATACTCAGGTTAGGAGCATGGTCCAGGAAGGTGGTCTGAGACCAAAAAGAGAGATCTGTCAGCCTCCTTGGTGAGGAAGTAAGATGAACTTGACAAACAGTTTAAAAACAGGGAATTGGACTGCAAAATGGAGAGAACAAATTAGGAAATATTGCACAGGGAGAAGGGATTAAATGCAAGGAAAAAACCTTAAACTTTTATCGTATTTTCTTACTTCAAGGGGGGGACACACAAAAAATTTGACTCTTGCTGAAGTTTATACAGTTACTAACATTGACTAACTCACTGACTTCCAGCTACAAGGGAATATGCAAGTCCACTCCCGTTATTACAGAAGGACTTGTTCACCAAGCAAGAAATGGCACTACTAATCCAACCGGGGTAGGTTTCCGTTGTCCAGGTTACTGATGAGCAAGTGCGTCATGAAAAGGAGATGGGCAGCCGTTCAGATGCAGGAAGCGGAGAAGACAATACCGGGCTGTATTCTTAGCCTTACCTCAAGAAAACCCTCAATCATGCAGCCTGAAGCCAAAAAGAAGAGAGGGAAAGAGTCGGCAGCAGTCAGCCCTACCAATGTATTTATTAACTCTGCCATGCGCCTCAACTAAGAGGCGCGTTTTAGCATAATGCTGTACTTCTGGTTGAAAGAGTTAAAATGCAAGTACTCAAAGGTTATAAAATAAAGACTTTGTGGAGAAATTCTTCTGCCAAAACCTTCAAATAAATGAGTTGCCGTCTGAGCTTGCCTTTCTATTCTGGAGTCTATATTTTAGTGGCCATGGTGTTACTATAGCAACAAAGAAGACTGGTAATTTAGGGGCTGGTGGATGTGACAACTTGCAATTTAGAACAATGCTAATAATAAAAGTGGCTTGGGAAAAGCATCATTTAACACCAATGTTTGTGTTTTAAAATGAAAAAAGGCTGTTCATTTAATATCTTCTTGCAGCTGGACTATTATCTATATTAAGTTAGTCTAGTGGTGAATAAAAGATAGAAACATGACTCTTAGGCTTTTTGGTATGCCTGCATCTTAAGAGTGAAATCACTCCAGCCCCTTCACCGCGTGTACGTGTAAAAATGCAAAGCTACAGATGTCATTAGCTTTGTTGAAGATTAGACAAGAATCACGTAGCTTTTTAAAACAAAAGTATTTATTATCCGTAATAAAAGCGAGGGTAAATATACTCACGGACTATTACTAATCCTTTCTTGCCTCTGCTGAGTTTAAGGGGACTCAAAGATATTCTTTATTAACAAATCTGTTCATGCACTTTTCCTCATTCATTATTGTAATCAAAGAATAGTTACTAGAAATAACTCTTAGATATTACAGATACTTAAGAGAATCCCAACTGGAATAACAAAGCTTTCTTCTGACTTCTAACATCCTTCCTGTCTTGACCAAAAAAGCTCCCTCAAACTTGATGCAACTGACCTGTGGTAATGGTAAGTAAGAATAGCGAGAAATGTTCTAATTCCTACAATAATCATATCTGAAATGGTCATCTAGGGAAAAAAAGCATTGGAACATCCCATCAGTTAAATCATGAGCTCCAAATAAAAACAAAATCACAAGATTAAGGTACAGTGTTACTCTCTATACACTAATCTACAGCCCCATTGTCTTTCTTTTTCCTGGCAGCCTTTACACTGCAAAGGAGGAGGGATTTTGCAACATAATACCCATAACGCTAAATACAGAGGGATATTTCCAGATGAATTTTACATGTAGTAATAATCATAGTTTTATGGGTCAGGAAGTTCAGAAGATTAGTGCGTTATGGCTGCAGTTTATAAAAGCGTTTATGTTAGAACTTTTGCATAGCAATCGGGTGAGATAAGCTGTGAACAGCTTTACATTAACTTCTTTTATGGTAGTTAAAGTTTGAGAGAAGTAAAGAGACCCCAGGTATTAATTTACCTAAAGAACAGCTGCTTCGAAAAGGCTGCAAAGTGTCCTAATGCTCAGTGTAATAAAATCATTGCGCCTCCAATTGCTCGTTCATTCTTTCCACAATTGTGTGCTGGTCTCCTTTAACATAAGTAAGAATCACGTTCATGGTCTGAACGGAGCTAAAACTGCATGCAGATTTTTTGCTGCATACTTATGAAAGAAATCTACTCTTTGATTTTGATTTTAAAAGGCCTAAAACCATGATTACAGGTTTGCATTTTAGGTTCAAGCAGCACGAATCTTGGTTCATTTCAAGCTCTCCCTTGGAGAACACCAAAATGCCTGAAAATGAGGTTTTCCTGCAACATGTTAACTTCCTCTATATTTTTTTCTCATTAGCTGAGATCTACCAGTTAGGAGCTTATAAAATGTCTGCATTTGATGACTGCCATGACTGTAAAAGAAATGCAGGCAGTGTAGACTGTAAAGACATTGCACTTCACGGTCTTTCTAAGCTGTTTTATAATGTGTGGTACAAAGCGTCTACCACATTTCACCCTGGAAAGGACACCATTACAACTGGGTAAACTAATGTCTTAAAATAATCTCAATTTTTTTTTTTTTTTCTTTTTTGAGTTTTTTTTTTTCTTTCCTCCTAAAGAACACCAAGATGGTTTGAGTGAGGAAAAAATAAAATCGTAAAGCCAAAACATATTCTGAAGAGACTTAGACATGCGTTTGAAGGCTCTTCTATTTTATGCGCTCAAGTTAATATATACATACTTCTTCAAGTATTCTTATTGTCCAAAGATATGAATGAGAAAATAAAAGCAAGAACACAGCAACACTGCTGCACCTTTACAACTATTACGCATCGGACAATTGGACTAAAATTTTATGTATGAACATAATCAATGTATGCTTTGTGTCAAAGTAAAATCCAGAAGAACACTGGAATCAGTGTAATCCATCAGTAAGAAAAATTGTAGTCAATATTCCCTAGCTGCTACAGTCCTGTGAAGTTGTGGTTTTTCATTGTGGTTCTAAAGGGAGCTTGGAAGGCAGGAGAATTAGATCTGCGAAAATTAAGATCCATTTTTTTAATTCCCCTCATTCTGCTGAACGAAAGAGGCCCCAAAGTTTGTGGACTGATGGAGTACATATGCTACAAATACTCTTCTTCACATTCTTAAACCTCAAGGTTAAGAATCCTCTCATCTTAGAGAGTTCTTACAGAGCTATAATTATGGTGGTACTCTGGATTTATTATTTATAGGTAAACAGATGAAGCATGGAATACTTGAGGATTTCATTAACATTACTCATATAGGTAGTGCTGTATGGAGGAAAATAAAAAGGAATCATCAGCAAGCACTACTGCAAGGGTACACGTGCGATACACAGGAACTGACCAATTATACCCATAGGGAAATGTGGTGACATTTTGCTAGTCCCAAGCCAATGTGAAGCCAAGTCCCTTGTCATTCCAGACAACAGCAAAATTTCACTTGAGTAAAAGCATAGGGATTTCAGCCCTGAAAAGGCTGCACACGCAGAAAAGCCAAATATGGAAGAAGATTAATTACTTGGAACGTGATTAATGATTATTGCACTGATAATGTGTTACGCATACGGTAAACATAGCATAAGGTAGACTGAGCATCAAATATCTAGAAACTTCCTTTCACTGACCAACTGTTCAAGAAAATCACAGCTTCCACCAAAAGTGACATGCGTGTCTGATGGAGATGAAAAGATAGATTGTGTATGTGCAATATGTGATAAAATTGGGTTTATAACATTTTGTATGTACTTAAAAGATTGTTTAAAAACGCCCATAGCCTACATGGAGCGCTTGTGTTGACACAAGTGCGAGGCATGCTTTTTCCTATGCCCACTTCAAATGAATAAGCACAAAAGAGTGAATAAGCACAAATGGCTACTTTCTAGTGGCAGTAGAGAAAGAAAAAGGCAGGCAACTGGAGATAATCCAATAAAAACCTAAGGATGCTGAGCAGTGATGCAGCTTGCATGCTATTAACAGAAAGGAATTGCAAATTACAGGGCAAATTACTTGTAAATATGAATATTCTATAAAAAATGAAAGAAATCTGATCTTAAAATGCAAACAACCTACTTAAAGAAACAAAGGAATTAAATGCTATTCACACTGTTCTAAATGCATTTTCTTTGCATCCTTCTCCAAACCATAAAAATTAGTCCCCTCTACAAAGAATATAACACTGTGAATCACAGATTTTGCATATGTGCCATTGGGTACTGAAAAAAGTTAAATTGTTCTTATCAAAACTGCTGAAGAGAGTAACACGTTACTTCCACATCGTTACAAGTCTTCCCTGTCATCAGCATTTGCTAAGATTTTAGGCTTGATCCCTAACATATGAAGTTATAAAAATAGTGCAGCTGGCATGATTGCGCTCTTCTCAGGAATCTGAAAAAACACTTTGAGATGGATACACGTCAGAGGTTCCCATATGATTTATGGTTTGTTTTCTGAGCTTTCTAGTGTAATGCCTTCGCCAACAAGTGATACTGTAGAGAACAGAATCACCAGACATGAAAGAAGCTATAATCTATAATACCCATAATCTAGGTGCCATATACTTTATGGCTATAATGAGGTACGGAAGGACCCAGAAAGAGATAAAGTTTGAATCACCAGCTCTTTGCCTTTCAGGCGGTCAGAACAGAGGACAACGTCAGAGGATGAAGTCAGGCCCAAGAAGAATATGCCATGTGTGACACCTACAGAACTACTCTAAAATAATGCTTTTTGAACAAACAGCCCTCCAGTTGTTGCAATCTGGTTTTGAAGAATCCTGTAAAACTTAATTTAATTTTCTCCCACATCCCCCCCCTTCCAATAATACTGAAATCTTAATCAATAGCAGTCATTAACCATCTCTTGGCATATTCCATAAAAGCACTGCTGTCCACCACCTGCATCTCAGTCAACTCCATTTCAGTTATGATCAATACAGTTTGCTCATCTTACTTGCTTTGGCCTCCTCCTAATCTGTACATTTACAGTAGTTTATTGTTGCTGTGGCCGTCAAAAAGCTAATACATCCCACTAGAGAAGTAAACTCATTTATTCTAATTAAAGTAGAACAATTAAATCAAGCTAGCATCGTTATAGCTTGATCTTTAGTGCTTGTAAATCCTCCGTATTACTGAGTCTACAAATATTCAAACCACATGAACGCTTCAACAGAGTAATAAGCAAAGAACAAAGATGCAAACTCTCAACTTCAACAAAAATTAATTTTGAAAGTCCATCTGCATTCTTCTAATAAAACAAAGGTACATCACTCATACAACGCGAGGATGTTCCAAAGATCGTACCTGAGCCAAAAGACTTGCCTCTTGCTCAGACTATCTTATAAAAATCTTTCCTCTGTTTTGAGCACACTTTCCCACGTGAATTGCTTTTGTCTTATTCCTGCTACCGCTGCCTGTCAAATATACTAACCTGCCATTTCCAAATTCACAATAGACTATTAATGTAGTACCAATTTGCAGATATTTCTCATGCCTGCCATTGTTTTCTCTGTCTGGTGAAGAAAACTATTGAATTTTCTTTACATTTATAATCCTTCTAACATAAAAGGTAACTGACACTGCTTACCCACAAGACAGCAGCTCATACTACTGGGCACTTTTAAACAAAAGGCTTTCCTAGCTTTGTATTTTCTGGTTTTGTGAATAAATGCAGACAACTCCTAGGCATTCGGTATTTTTGCTCATTCAGAGAGAGAAACTCTTAATTAAACTGTAAGAAAACTCTGATCTTGTCCGATAAAGTAAATAAATAATACATGAAAAACGCAGCTGATCAGAAGTACGCCCTACATGAAAATCTTTTATTGTCTCATAAACATGCTGCAATCAGAACTTCTGATCTTTTCTAAGCCCCAATAAAATGACAGCTTTACTTGGGAATCCTAATGGTCCTACAGATCGGATATTGCTGCATGTTTCAGGTAGTGAACATATCGGCTTTGTGGGAGCTTGACTGAAGGAATCTTCAGCCCACAGAGCTGCTCTTAACACAAGGTCAGCATGTCTGTAGCAACGTCAGGAAAAAGAAAACTTGTTTTCAATTGCTCCAAATTCTTCACTCACACAGAAAACCTTCTCTTTGCAAACAGTGCAAGCCTGTAAGGGTGAAATGTCCTGCTAGTATTCCACCAGAAGGACAAGATGATCGTCAACCCTGCCAGGTCACTGCCAGAGAAACCTGTGCCCTTTCCCAGGAGCCCAGCAGGAGCTCCCTCAGGATAAGGGCAGTGACCAAGAGCTTGTTTGTGAGGTACATATGGTTTTGTCTCCACAGCAAGCTATTTGGAGTAGGAATTACTACTAGCACACAGCTGGGCAAGTTCAGCTGACAGCTTCTGGACAGGGGATGAAGGCCAATGCAGTGGGGTACTGCAATGCAGAAGAGAAGCAGGTTTGAGAGTCAAGAGGATTCACAAAAGGAACAGCCAAGTGAAACGGGTGTAAAAACCAGGCTGGTGTAACAACACCTCCTGCAGATCCACGTGCTCAGCAACCTCAGTCACAGCTCAGAGTAAGCCCATTATTAAAACCATCAATTTCTTTCTGGAAGAGCAAATCCTTTTAATTGCTGTAGATACTAGGATAACTATAAAGCAGGCAGAATGAGCTGTAATGGGACGTGAGAACACCAATGGCAATAACAACTGAATATTGATGTGAGGAGCTATTGCATTTAACAGTTATTTTCTTTTGAAAGTGAACTACTAATTCCAAACATCTGTGCCTCATAGGGAAGAGATTATCTGATACCTGATATCGTTATCTGATACCTGAAAAATTAATCTGATAATTACTTGTAAATTATATTCATACAGTTTCTTAACAGGTAAATATTTCTACTATATGCTTTCTGAACTACATAAAATATTTAGTCTGGAATGCCAGATGACAACTCTTAGATATTTTCCCAAGATACTGTAGGTTGTTTGTTTTTTTTTTTTTTTTTTTTTTTTTTTTTTTAATTTCACTGCCAGTAATAAGCTATATTCAGAGCTCAGTGGTGTCAGAATACTACCAGGAAAAGTAGCACAGCTACAAATATAGAAGGCTTACAGTGTGTTACGTAGCATGGTTCAGAGATCCCTGAACTGCTGCGGCATTATGCTTTACAGACACATGTCTGAAGACACTCATGTGGGTCTGGATGCAGTGCAAATTCAGCACAACAGTCAACTTCAGCTATCACATTATTACATTTTATAGGGCACCATTCATTCCTACCATTAGGCCCTCACAGTCTATGGGCCAATTCCTACCCATCCATTTTAGTCAGTAGGTCAGGAGGACAAGTGGAAACGATCTTTCAATTAGACATGATGAAATGAGAACCACTAGGCACCCACCAGATGTGTGGGAAAAGAGGGGAGAAAAGAATGAATATGTTTTGCTGCCCTCCAGACACAGTTCATTAGAAGTCCAGTCTTCCTAAGGGGTCAGAAACGCTACGATCAGAAGACGCAAAGCACTGCTCTATCACAATCATGGCTCTGATTCAAATGAATTCAACGCTTTTTCCAGGAGTAACTTTGTTCTGCAAGACTTCATGTCAGCGCAGGTACAGTCTGCCCACAGCACTCTGCCTCTTCACAGCACCAGGTATCACCTGTACTCCCACGACTGGCATCAAGTGGGTATAAAACCACTGAGCTTCGTTCTCTAATCTAAAGGCACAGCGATGTACCTATTCTTGATTTGGATGAAATTTGTGCAACTGACAAGACCCAGCACTAGTTGCACAAGTATGCACCAGCTAATTATACAACGGTGGGTTAATTATCATCATGCATTGCTGCATTATCATACATTCATGCTCTCTCATTTCATTTTATTTTCATTATAATCGAGTGTCATGACAGATGTTGTCAGTGCCAGAGGTGACCCTGATCTTGGGCTCCTCCCATAAACATTACAGATGTGTAGTTATCTCCAGTGGGTATCCAGCTCAGTACGCCACTGTTCATTGCATTAGCTATCCATTTGCACTCTAGAACTTTGCAATATTCATTAATGCGATGCCTCATTTTACAAATGAAAATGCTAAGAAAAAAAAAACAAAACTCAAGATGTGCATTATTGGCTATGTGCACAGTGTAATTAACACGCATATAATCTGTATGCAAATCATGTTATTGAAAATACTGACTATTAGCATAACAAGCGCTTATTATTTATTGAGATGCAACTCAAGCAGGCATCCTGCTGGGGTTTAACATCCTTTCTTTAAACAGCACCATCTTTTCTTTCTTCATTTACTCATTCTTCTCTCCGCTTGATGATTAACAGCACAGAAAACAGGGAGACTCCCTTCTGTGCCTTTGTTTAAAGTGGGAAATCTTGTGTGTTTAATTGCCCTCAAGCATCTGATCCAGTTCAAAGCTCAGTGGAGCCTCTCCGACAGTGCTACCCCCCCCTCCACCATCATCACTGAACTGCAGGCTGTTTAAATGATGCGTTAATATATGCAACATCACCTAAATCATCTCTCTCCAGTTCTTAAGCAACAACAACTTAAAATCAGATCACCTTTTTTTCTCTTTTTTTTTTTTTTTTCTTTCCCCCTTTCCTTTTCGGGGGGGGAGACAAAATAGGAACTGGGAGAAAACAAAAGCTCAACTGTGTAAAGTCATAAACATTTTTAACACCGTGCCACTCTTCTCACATCGTATTTCAGATGAATTCTACTTTTAATCATGCCAGCAGCTTAACCTTTTAATCATTTCAGCAACAAAATGTAACAGGAAAGCACATTTCTACGTTTTCCATAGGACTGAGCAAAGGTTTCTTGCTTGATCCGTTCTGTTTGCTCTCTGCAGAAAAGGTCTGCATCATTGATGCTGTTTCCTCACTCCACTCCCTAGCCAGCAAAAGTCCTGAGGCTCCAGGATCTCTGCACGATTGTATAACCTTTCAGAGCATTTCTGCAACAGCAAAAATTGCAAAACCATTCTCCTTGCCCAGTAATTCCTTCCCCAGCCCCAGCCCTGCTGGGCTTTGCGCTGCGTGTTTGTTCTCTCCGAGGCTACGCCCTCTGCTTTAGAGATGGCTGTGTTACAGTGATGAAATAATTATCGGGGGGGAATGATTTCAATTATTTATCATTTTGCCAAAATTGAGATGTTTTGCCTGAAGTTTTCCAAGCTGCATGCCAACCTAAGGATGGACTTTGATCTCAGTAAAAACAGCACAATAATTTCCGAGAATATCCATGATTTCTGCTATTAAATTATACATCGATCTTCCCTGAGAATCCCCGATCCTATGAGATATATGCATATTTTATTCTGGAGAGCTCTGGAGAACAGGGACGATAAGTCAAGAAAAAAGCCAGGACTGTATGTGGAGAGTAGCTGGAAACCAAAAAAGGAAAGGGAAAACAAAACTAGACAGAAACTCTGGAGTCAAAGGCAGGAGGGCAGGATGCACAAAAGCAACAGAGCTATGATAAAAAAAAAAAACTCAGGTGGGTCTGACGAAGGAAAAAATAGGGCAAGGACACGTTGGAAGGGAAACATCAGAACTGAAGTTGAATGTAAATACATATTTTGTTATATCCTTTCATGTTAGGATGCTGGATGCCTTTTTTTTTTTTTTTCAATATTTCCCATTGGACTGCAGAAGACAAGAAGACAGACCTGCAGAGGTACATCACTGCTCTACAACGAGTGCTGTTACTTAGGGAATCCTCAATTCCTTTTTGCAGCAAATGGACTTTGCATAGCCTCAATTTGCCATTAACACACTTTTTCAAAGGCCTAAATTGTTCCCTGTCCTTTTTTTTTTTTTTTTCTTTTGGCTGCAGAGAAGTTTGCTACCTTCTAACCCAACCGAGCACCTTTACAGCACAGTGGCAACATAAGAGGAGCTTAAAGCAGTAACTGTAATCCACTCAAGAATTTATTTTGTTAAAGAGAGGTTTGCAAGCACTGTCTTTCCCCTTATACTTGGGCAAGCTAAACACTACAGCTCTCACGCTGCTATTTCTGCTACTGCTGCAGTGTTGTTTTCAAGATGGCTTGGATCTTTTCAATTAAATATCATAAAATATTCTGTTCATTTATAAAAAAAAAATGCAACTCTTCATAAAACTAAGACGACTCCCTTGGACCCTTTGCTAATTTTCATAGCTAAATCATCAAGGGGAGATGTGGGAGTTCAAGGACTTCAAGCTTAATTCTTTCCATCCCGCTTCTATTATCTGTTAGCTCCAGAATAGCCAAGAGTCCAATTAACACCTTCCAGTATCTTATGCTTAAACAATTTCATTTCCAGCAAATAATTTGGCAGGAGAGACAGAGATAATGAAACATTCTTAGAGAAATGACTCAAACAGAGGAGGCCAAAACTACAATTCCTGCTGCAGTCCGACACAGGAGAGACCCCAGTTTGACTTTTTACCTTAGAAACTTAATCGCTGCATTACTACTCTGTAACAGATCTCTCTGCAGTTTTCTGAGGAGGGAAAGTAAACAAACAAAAATATAACTTGCTCTTTTCCATGGCAATAATAAAGCGAAAATAATTTTAAATAAGCCTCTCATCTGTCTGTCCCATTTGACCACTAGCAGAACGTGGCCATCTTGTTAAGGCTGAGCTGTCAAATGGTGCTTCACGTGGCTATCAGAGATTTAACAAACTAATACTGATAAAGACCACTCTATTTTAGTGAATTCCCCTGGAATGAAGGAGTGGTCATTGGTATCTTTGTTTAGAGAACTTAACAAAGCAAACTGCACAAAGGATGATGAAAGGAGAGAAATCAATAGATGCATCAAAAAAATCCATACTGCTAGTTTGATTATTGCATTCACGTTTTGCATCACAACAGGCACACCTAACAAACTAAGAGGGAAGTCCTTGCCTTCAGTATTAATCATCAAATAAACAAGGGTTCCTCTGGAAAACACTGCGTCAGTTATCCATACCACATCCCCTTTAATGTGTGATTGCACTTTGGTTCGTATGGATTTAAAAGATCCGAAGTGTAGACTTCCCAGACTAGTTTGCAAAGTAAGTGCCAGTAAGTGCCAGAGTTTCTCCTCATCATTACTCTGCATTTTTCTTGCATCTCTTGAATCCACTGTACTTATTATAACTACATTTCACTACAATTAATGAAAACGTTCATAGAAAATTCCTCTCCTCCCATGATTCCACACACCTGTGCTTAGCCAAGTAGTAAGTTAACTTGGACTCTCATTTTTCAGTTTCTAAAATAATCTGTTGCTCCTAAATGATTTGATGACTCTTACATTGTTATAATGAGCTTAACTGCATCACCATATATTGCAAGCTCCTTCATTCCAATACTGTTCAAATCTAGAAGTGAACTCATAAAAACAGGTTTCCTAAAAAGGAGAACGTATCCAAAGTGGAAAGCGACTTAAAGATTCAAACACGTTTTGTGGACAAAGTTGGATTTTAGTAATTCATCGAGGACAAAGACAGACACTTGTGACGAATGACCAGCGTTGAAAGTACAACACATTGCTTGGAACGAGAGAAATGGCTGTAAGACAAAATGATTTGGTAGTATGGAGGAGATGATGTAGGCAAAGTAAAATAACTGGTTCAAACATGACTGGAATTACAGAGGTGGAGAGAGCGATAGCGAGGGAAACATATGGTATGATTCACAGGCAAGAATGATTATTTTATCAGTCGCTTGTGTAGCTCATTACAGCTCATGTAAGGTCAGCCCATAAAACACGGTAGGAGAATTTTGCTAACTTGAGAAGTGGTCAGAAGATCTTGCAGAAATGAAACCAAATTCAAAGCCATGCTGTGGAAGACACCTGTTTCTACCCTTTGGTTGTTGGAAAGCATCCATTGATAAAAGGAATGTTGAGCAATCTCAAGTTATCATATGGCATACTTGCTTTTCATCTATACTAACAGAAATCTGGCTCAGTGCTACAATTAAAACTGAAGTTACACCAAAGAATTTCAACAGAAACTAGAGCACAGGAACACACATCCTGACTTCACTTCAAAATCACAATCTTCTGATTTCAGAAAACGTGTCTTTCTTTTGCATGCATATTTAAGACTCTATGGAATTTCTTGCCAGAACCTAATCCATCTCATGACTCCCTTTGGCTCAGAAATGCTCTCAAAGCACAAATAGATGGGTAAATTCTCTATTCAGGAGTAGCTAGAGAATCCACACAGTCGCAAAATATTGACTAAGTAGTGTATAATAAGGCTTTCCTTATTGAAATGATGAACATAACCTCTGTGAACTTCAGGTGGCACTGGATACTGGGATCTCTTTCCCAGGGACTCATATTGATATTTTTTCCTTTTCCCTCTCCTCTTTTTCCATAGGAAGTCACAGTTGTCTGGGGCATTTCTAGCTATTTCACTATTCCTTTAACCATGTATTCAAAACACATCCAGTTTTGCAAGTGCAACATTATGTTTCAATCGTCTCTGAAAATAAAAATGAAACCTTTGCATAAAAATGCAAATGAAACCAACCTATGTATGTGCATATCAGATAGAATCAAATAACATCAACAGTTTCAAAGAGATGTTTAAGGCATTAAGTCACGTTACGAAGAGTATTTCTAGTTGCAAGTTTCATAACAAGAATAAATCAATCTTGACAATCAACATGAAAGTGGGAATAAAACCTTTTGAACACTGAAGGTGGTTTGTTCATTTCCCCTAAACCAAAACGAATGAATTAGTTGATATATATATGAAAATGAACTTAAACTACCAACACAATCAGAGAAGATAAACTTTAAAGTTAAAAGTAGATCAAAAAGATAAAAACATTACTTGGGGCTGATGGCAGCACATGGCAACTCCACAGCAGCTGCTGAGCTGAGCCTTTGTCAGTTAAGAAAGAAAAAAAATCATGTAGTGAAAAAGAGCTGAATTCAGCCCTTGGACTTTGCCCAGGCAGTAATCAGGTTAACAGTGTTTAGCGCTGATCCTCTGGCTACTTATTGACCATATATACCTGGACATACATAAACATCGCCTCTAGCATGCTCGAGCCTGCTGAGGCTCGCTGTTCTAACTCTACACATGGGTTTTGCCCTGTTCCAATGCTACTTACATCAAATTAATTAGTCTCGAATTGCTGCCCTAAGTGTTAATAAAATTAGATGTTTTATTTTTAGTGCGAATAGCAAAAACTTTTAATAGTAAAACCAAATCATATACATTCTCATAATACTCCTGTTACAGCACAACGTAGCTCCAAGTGTTTCTAGTATAGAGCATGCAATTACTCACCCTGGCTAGATCCATATTTAACTGTATATACCTAAGCAATATGAGACTACCATGTGAAAGACTTAATGCCTGTTTATGTAACAGCAGAGAACCTTTAAACCCCATGCAGCTGCATTAACTAAGCCTCAGGACGCTGAATCTCAGCTCAGAAAAAGCAGGAGCAAAGTGACTACTTGTTCTGTGGAGTCTCAACTTCACTGTGAATCCTATTAGCTGTCATAAAAAGGTCACAAAGTCACCTTATCATACTGCTGGAAAATCCCTAAACCATGAGGAAGCTGAGGAATGGAGAAGAGCAGAGTAGGACTCAAAGATAAGGAGGCTACTGACCCCCAATACGGAGGAGTTTGCTGGCCACCAAGGAAGTTATCATGACACCAAGGAATGGCCCGATATAAATACAGTAGCTCCCAGAATGCAGGGCAGCAAAAATACAAGGATGCACTTTTGCCCCTGCCACTCCCTTGTCACTTCCCTTTTGCAAAACACAGTGCAAGCTCCTTGCCAGAACTGGAAAGCTCCTACAGTGGGGATGGACATTCAAATGATATGCTCCATACTCCTGAATTTCTACGCTTGTTAGCCTTCTGGCTTTCAAGAGTCACCCTGCAGCAGTGGAACAGCAAATGCTTTGTAGAGATGTACATGAGTAATGAGACATTCCCTTCATTATGAAAATATATGTTATAATTAGTAAACAATGTTTGTGTGAGGAGGGAAGAGCATGCACCTCTTCCTCAAGTGCCCTGGAAATAGGGAGTGAACCTTCCATTTAGCAGAACGCATCTTTGCCTTGATGAGTGCTAGGTCAGGCTCTCTTTCCTTTCTCTGGACATCAGTCAGCCCAAAGGTATCCCCATTACTTCATTAGCAAAGGGGCTGATACAGAGGGCTATTGGTACCAAACAACTTCAGTTAGCTGTCTGAACTGGGAGTAGTATTTCTCTATATAGGCAATGGATCCCTCAACACATCTGGATATCCCAAATTCCTTGCAGGCTTCCCACTGGTCATTTCAGAGGGTGTCCCCTCCCTTCACTGAGGGGGACATGACTTGGAATAAATGACTGAATAAAGCTAATTATTAGAGTAAAGAAAAAGAAACAAAAAGCCCCAGAAAGTCCTTGGAAGAGTATTCAGGAAGATAAAAGCATCATAAAATCAAACTCAAAATTTTGATATAACTTGTCGAACAATACAATTAAAGAAAACATTCACCCATTAAACAGAAAACTTAGATCCTACCTATTAACATTAATATTTTTATTAACACGTAAGCTAATACTAATAGCATATAATTATGGTCACAAAAGAACATGTAGCTACAGAAGAGGAGCAGAAATCCTATTTCAATGAAACAAAGTTATGGACAACTCCAAAGCGCCAAGAAACTATCTAAGGAGAAACAACAGAGAGAGACCAAAGGGAGACTCTTTGTGTTTTCAAGAGAGACATTCTGTAATATTTGAAAAAGTCACCAGTCTTGAAAATTGCTTTATAGCCACAATGAGCTTCCACACCAGTCTAACAGCCCCAAACTTGGATTCTTCTATTGGAGCCTGACAGCTGTCTGCTATTAGTTTTATCTATTCAATCTCCAAATCCCAAACTCAGAGGTTACTGGTGTAGGTCAGTTGTGAGACTATGTTGACTCTCTTGCCATTCGACATAGAAAACTAAATAACAAAGTCTGCACTATGTCAGCAAGCATTTCACATTCTTCGGTTTGTCATGCAAAGCACAAAAGACCCTGATACAGTTCAAAATGGTCTTTGTATCTACAATCTTGTTTACCCTTGGAATACAAGCTTAATTTCCCACATGCCTAAAGTATTTTAAAAGCCACTTTATACAACAGAAAAGACAGTGCTAATCTCTGGCAATGGAATCAGAAATATCAAGGAGTTCAGCAGAGGCTCTAAAGCAGCACTTAGATCAACTTTGTATTTAGACGCATAAAGTGGGTGCGTGTGGAAGGAAATGTCACTTGGAGAAAATCTCGTTCCAGTGGAGTAGGATCTTTATTTTGCCACGCCGTACACGCAAATCATTCTGCTGTTTAAATTAGGCAGTTTTTCTGTTTCCACAGAATCAGTATCTGCAGTTCTGGAAAAAGTAAGGTCCTTTCACTTGTATACACACAGCAGCACAGCTTTCAACGTGAAGTGACTGCTCACAGAGGAATCTATGGAATATATGAGCAAGAAGAGGGTCCTAATGTCCTTGGACATTTTGAGCTGCTCCCTTGAGGCACCTGCTGTCTTCCATTAGCTTTGTAGTGAACTTTAGCTCCAAACTTAATTTTAATTAAAAAACATTTTAATTAGATGCTAGAGCAGAGATGTAAATACCTCCTAATATATAAAGGAATGAGGAATCACAGTAACTAAAAAAGGGGGCATGAGATGAGGAAAAAAGTTAAAACAAGAAATGCAATTCCTAAAACCTAGATCTTGCCTCCGTCTTTAGCACTTCCATCTAAGCAAAAAAAAAAAAAAAAAAACATCCTGAAGATGGGTTTTAAAACTGTAGTGACAGTCTAGCAGAAAGATTACCTAATCTACTAACTTTGGAGGAAGTGACTTGCAGTTGCAGGGTGGTTTGTTTCTGGTTTTGGTGTTTAGCTTAGCATGGTAGAACTATACCTCCTCAATGGAAGAAACTTCTGAAAAAGGTCAACAACTGCCCTCAACTGTTTTGTCAATCTGCAAGGCTACTAAAACAGGTCTTAGTTAAAAGACAGGAACAGGATAAGTCTTGATTTACCTTACTGGGACAGGGATGCACATAGGTCCCATGATGCAGTAAACTCCGGTTTTGGCCATGGATATGTGGAAAAAGGACTGCACCATAGGAAAACAATTTGCTCTTTTACAAGAAGTCAGTTAAATTGGCCAAACTGTTTTGGCACCCCTTTTGGCCACCACCCATCCCCAACCCCCCACAATCATATATTGCTATTGCTGTATGCTGCTCTGTGATGTGATGAACTAGAGCCTGGACAGCAATTTTTAGATAACTACAATCTCTGATGAAAATCTCAATGTGCTTTCCAGCCTTTAAACAGCCCCCAACTTCACTAAACTCACTGTTGGAAGCAAGCTCTCGGCATACCATCATTCAGTGAGTAAAAACAGACCAAACCCGAGAAACAAAGGTAAAACCTCCCAGCAGATCTCCATTCCACCATGCCTCTCTAAATGGAATTGATGCAATCACCAAATCCCACATATGTTCTTCCCGCAGACTAATTTACTTCATCCAGTGTACCACACATACCCCCAAAAATATGTGCGTGGAATTTACTTATTTTTTTTAAAAAGGCTTTACTCTGCCCACTGAATACATTCACATGATGCAAGCCACAAAGCTGAAAAGAACCTCATTGCCCAAAGGGAGGCAATTCTCACACAGCTACTTAATTTCTGAGCTCTTCCTTCTCTTCTGCAAGGGAGTTCTATAGAGTGTCTTCAAAGAATAAACCAGAATAACCAAATCACACCTCTAGTGGACATTAAAAATCATAGATTCTATACAGAGACAGACTTTTATAGTCAGTAATAACTTGCTTCATCTCCCCAGTTAACCGCTCTATGGTACACAGGTGATAAATTATCCATATCTCTCTCTGCTCTACACCACATAAACCTTGTATTAAGCCTTTCCTTGCTAAATCCTTCTCCGCTTCACAGGTATCATCTGTCTTTAAGAGTTGCTCTAGACTACTAATAATCCAGGTAAAGTTAGAGTAACTGTTCTCACCTTGTATTTAGTAATGAACATTTTCAATTCTATTTCAGACCTGAAGAAAAGCTTATGCACCCAGAAGTTTGCTATACTCAGAGCACAGAAACTGATCTGCCAAAAGATACTACTTCCCTTGACTAACCTTGCCTTGTTTAAAAGCAAAATGTCTTTTTTCTCCCCTTTAGATACTGCTAATTTCAGCCCTGGGGTATAGCTACCCTACCCTTGCTTTCAACTACTATTCATTGCTTAACTTTGCAATTACTTTATGTAACCTAAAACCACTTTGGACTACTGGTTGTTAAAAGATTCCTTGGAAAATAAAAGTATTTGGTATTGTGATTCTAATCTGCAGATCCCAAGGCCATAAACTTCAAAGAATCTTTGCAATGTGAATTTCCTTGTTTCTGCGAGTCAGTTCTCAAGATAAACGTGGGATCTTTCAAAGACAAGAGAGATAGGTATCTATAGGTACCAAGGCACAACATTTATATATAGAAATGGTGGTATTTTTCCTGATTTAGTGTTAAAATCCAAACAGATGGTCAAGCAGAGATGATCTGTTGTCTGTGAATCTCACCAGTCGTGTGACTTTGCTATCAAGCAACTATACTTTGATATGTATTTACACGGGGCAGGGACTCACAGCCCAGACACAGTAAGGAACGAATGACAAGGTGTTGGGTGCTTACTTTTTCATCTATTTTACCTTAAAGCCATCTGGAGATTTGTCCATTTTTTTCAATTTAGTAAACATGGTCTTTATATAGGGGTGTTCTGCTGTCTTAACAAATTAAAAACTGGACAAGTAGAATTTATACATTACATTAATCATAACAACTGATGCAAGTACACTGTTGGGGCTTTCTAGAAATGAAGAAACTGCAGATTGATGGTGTAAGATCTTCCAGGTACAGAGATGACAGCTTGCAAGCATCTTTCTTAGCTGAGGTCTCCTGAGGACTTCAAGGAACACAGGTACCCTTGCTCCTGACAGGAAGGAGATGCTCCCTCCACAAAGCCATCCATATAAAACCCCAGATGCATCTCCCTGTTATGCTCGAATCTCCCTGTTATGCTCGTTTACCGTGCAACTCTACAAACACTTATGTCAACGCCCCTGAGGGAGGAAGGCAGGAGGGGGAGATGCTGTGGGGGAAGGAGATGATGGGAATTCCAATGCCATTACAATACAAGAATATCTGCTTCTATGTCTTTTTATCAGAGTTGTGTCCGCCTGAAGTTTAAAACATAATAACCCAATCATGTTTTAACATGATAATCAAAGACTATCCAGTCTGTGTGTCTACTCCAGACACTTTCTTTATTTTTTTCTCTGTGGAACATGCTACCAGTGCTAGAGTAGCAAAACTACAGTAATAATGAGATAGATAATAAAGGGATAGAATTCCTAATGGATATTCTCTGAAAGAAGGATTTAAGTCCTCAACTGCAAAGCCGGGAATTGCAGACATCTTCATTTAGCTTTAGCTCCATAGTAGTCTCAGTTAAGAGGAAAAACTGTAAACATATACTCAGTAATTAAAGGTGTCTTATTCTACCACAAAACTATGTAACAAAGGATATCTTAAGAAAATTATACATTTTTGGTACATTTTTCCATTTTTCCATCATGTACAACACAGTAGTGCCTAAAAAGAACACGTGATACAGTTTCTTCCATGACAGCCCTCAGCATTTTGTCTATATTCATATGCTGTTTACAGTGGAATTTGATGCCTTCTAAAACCTGTAACATCTCCTCCTCTCCCCACTTTTCAGAACAGGACAATATTGTCCTGAACTTCATGACATGCGCCAGCTTGCTTTTCAGCTCTTCTGAAGTGTAACGCTGGTTCCCATGATTACCAAGGTAGTTCAACAATCTCCCTCCTGCCCTGAACACTAACCCATCTTTTCAATAATCTCGTGACTTTAACGGGATTCAAGATATTAAGTATCAGTTAGTCAATTTAAACACACTGCAGTTTAGGGGTTTTGCTGTATGAAAGAATGTGAAGCATTGGCTATTAATTGAGTCAAGAGACACATAAATAACCTTATTTTTAAAAAATGCAAAATTAAAGCAAAATATTACTCTGAAGTTATTTTGAAAACCAGAATTTTTACCTTTTTTAGAAATTGCTATAAATGATAGTATCTGGAAAAAAAATAATCTGCATTCAGTGACATTCACAGTGATATATTTATACTCTGCATGGGATGCCCTCTGGATTTCTGCTCCATTACTGTTTCACTTTCAGTTTTTCCTTCCTGTTTGTCTGTCTCCTCTCCTCCGTGTTCTCACCAGGGATTATCCAAGAATCTTGCCAAAAGCAGGAAATGCCACTGACTACCAGGAGCTGGTTTCAGTCACCAGTCCTCCTGACAGTTAACTGAATATGCTCTTGCTTTAACCGCAGAGCTGTAAGTATGATAAGACTGTCATTAAAGTCATCGTGACACAGAAACACTTTTAAAGAGCAGTTCAATCCTATCCACACACAACAGCTGAGCTGTGTTTTTACCTCCAGATCACAAATGCTGTAGCTGTTGGAAGTACAAAGGCAATGTAATGTGATACCTGATGAGACAGCTCCTTGGAGTCAGAAGAGACTTTCAGAAGGACACACTGGGAAGACCTTTTTATGCCTTACACTCCTATGCAAAGGTCTGTAGTTCACACAACCGCAAATTAAACTACTGAAGTGAAACAATCCACGTGAATCATGCTTGGAAGTAGTTATTTAGGCACTCCATCACCGAGGCTTAAAAAAAATCATAATCATACAGCCATTTCCTTAATAACAGCACTGAAGTTGATCTTTACAAGCTCACATCCATGAATAGAGTCTCCTGACCTATTTACAAAAATGTGATAAGTCAGCACAGGTCTCAATTATCTTATCTAATTAAGAAGTTACATAAGCAAGCAATTACAGAAAGTGTTACTCAAAACCAAGTTTCAAATTTCTTCCATCTTATTTGTATACATTTATAAACAAAGGTTGCATATATGACTGGAAGGGCAGAATTAAGTCTCAGATCAAGCAACTATGTGCCTTGCAATATGAAACAAACTTCAGATACCAGATGGTACGCACCATGTCCATATACATAGAAGACAAACCATAAGTGGCTAATTTAAAACCTCAAAAAAAAATCACAAACCAAATAAAAGGGCATTCTTAATGCCTTTTTTCATTTAAAATGCCTTTGTTCCATGCAAACACAAATTGTCTTGAAGTGAATAAATAAGCTCAGCTGTGTTGTGCAATGATTCCATTAACCTTGCAATCAAGCGTTAAATTAAATTGCCTCATTTGGATTTCCCTGCTGCAGGGGAAAATATACCTTCTAAGGTCTGTGCTTTACATTGTCAGAGCCAATGAGTAAGAACTTTACAACTACACTTCTACAATTAATAACATAAGAAACTAAACAAGAAGGCGAACTGCAAAAATTCCTCTGATAACTTTTTAATGATTAACCTTATACCTAAAGGTTCACAGCCTTTCACACTCATTCTCCCATGCAATCAATTAACATCTGTTTTGAACAAGCTAAATTTAATCTTCATATGTTTCTAGGTGTACCAATAAAGCAGCTCAGAACTCCTTATTGCCTCTCTTCACAGAATGAAAAAAGCAATTCATTACTGCACTTTTTTTTTTTTTTGTTTAACTCCTTTTCCTTATGCCAATTTTCACCCTGTAAAACTGCAGCTGAATCTAAGATTATTTTTTTTTCTTTTGTTTTGTTTAATTTACACATTATGATCACCCAGCAAACAAAGCGGAGCTATTTTTAAATTGCCCACTTATTGTCAGGAAACTCTGATCGTCTGCATAAGGTGAATAGGCTTGCATTCTAAACTGAAAAGACTAAATCAAATCTCATGTTGCAGCTAACTTGCCAGCTATACATAGTCTTTATTATGTGTAAGCCCCCCTTCCCCCCCAGTCCGAACTGAAAGAATTATTTTCCAAGCTGAAATAATTGACATTAACCATTAACTAGGGATTACATTTTACCGTGTCACAATCCCATCCTAGGTGGAATATATTTAAACATACGGATAATATCTCTTGTGGAACGTATGTAATTGGTGCTTGTGAGTGGTGTCTTCAGGAAAGGAGATTAGTAAATAAAACGTGAATATAATTTATGTACCAAGAAAAGGTGCTGCAAGAGCAGAAACTGTTAGCCAGGGGATGAATGACTAGCTCTCCAGAATGCTCACTATTACTTAAACAATTATATAGTTTATATTATACAAATTCTGTACTATAAAGCTGTGTTTTATATTAGGTTCTGTTAACGTGTCAATGTTCAGAAGCTGCAGCAACAGACAAGGATGATTTGTCTTCAGTTACATCACCAGGTGGCAATGTCTTCACCCACAGGCAGCCAGGAATGCTCTTGGCTGAGTACGGGTTTCAGGTTGCAAATTTCAGAAACAGATAGGAGCTCCTTAAAAATCTAGGCTATTTTGCAACTGGCGAGCATATGTTGACTTAATAATTGAAACCGAGCTGAGATCCTCTAAAAGCTTTTGGTTCTTTTATTGACATTTACCATCCCAATCTTTAGTAATGTCAAGAGAACACCAGAACAGTTAGAGCACGTTTCTTTGAAAACAAGGCCAGATTCTCCATCACTTGTCCTTGGTATCATGCCTCAGTCCATGTATTGCTATCAAAACGGTATCGGTCATATCAAACTACATTATGTAAACTACATTTATGTCCCTGGGAAGACCTCCGAATAACAAAACAAACAAACAAAACTTTTAGTTCAAAAACTGGTTCAAACCTTCAATTCAAAATCTGTTACTTAGGGTCACCTCATGGAAGAAAAACAATACAGTTCACATACTACAACAGCAGTAACATTCATCAGGTTTTGTGTTTGGGAGGGAAAGAAGCAGCTATTGGCTGATACCATTAAAAGCAGAAGTATTTAACCCATCTGACTCAACTCCACCAGAATGCAGGTCTCATTACGGTCCGTCTCCCTGCTTCCTGTATGATGACACTCCCATTATTTACGGATTTTTAATCTGCCTAATTGTTCATCTTTGTCTTTCACCATTCACACTGAATCACCGGGTTTTCTAATTTCATAAGCTAATAAAATGGAAGTTTTACATTTTCTTGTGTAAGTTCTGTGCACAAAAGCCCAGATGAAAATTCAACAAAGCAATCAGGAGACAAAGTTGGTATTTATCCTGACACCTCCATGAATGCATAGCCTAACATACTCTGGAGAGGTTTATAGTCATGTATTCACTATCTGAATTTCTAAAGCTATTTAATCTTAGGGTTCTAATATGTATTAGATACAGCTCAAATTAAATGCACAATTATATCCAAGTATTTGCTGGCTGAGACCTTACCTGTCAGCATCTCCCAGTCCCAGAGAAGTGTTACGCTGCATCGTCTCCCGCACTGCAGCCATGCCATCGGGCAGCCGGTTTAGCCTTCGTGTGTAGAGGCCCAAACCACCATCCGTCATGTACCTTTAAAACAGCAAACGCCACATTCAGTAAAACACTAAAAATTTAAGATATTATTTTGTCAAAAAATAATATCTTTTATTATAAATAATATCTTAATATCTTTTATTTTGTTAAAACTTTTAGATATCATTTTTATTATGAGGTGCCTCATAACCTTTTATATATTTTTAATTGTATATTGCATTTTCCCCACTTTTGAGTTGAGAATATTACTCAGAATATGAAACAAGGAAAAGTTTATTCCTAACCATATATCTGAGATTTTTTTTGCCCCCTCATCCTTTTCTGTTACATCTTCCACCCTCTCTCTTTAGTGAGAATTGGATTTTAACGTAACTCTGACAAAGAAAGAACACCGAACTGTCATTAATGATGCCTAGATGGATGTAATTCAGTATTTGTGAATGATATCATTACTTTTGCCTTCGTGCCTAAAAACACATGGCTTAAACCATCCTGAAATATGTTGCGTGGTCCAAAACATCACGATGCATATATCAACCCTTTTACAACTTGACTGCAAAAATCACAGTAAATTCACCCTTGATTTTGTCAATGGTGCACGAGCAATTAATATCCCAAGATTTATTGTGAGAAATCGAAGTTCCAACATGAGATAACAGTATTTTTCAATCTTGTTTTGGATCCTACATTGTTCTCTGTCTGCAACTGTGACTTGGAGACATTTGCATTTAACAAGTGTTATCCTTAGGTATTAAGAAGTGCACATTTCTTATTTTTTAGTTTAGACCAAAAAAAAAAAATGTTAAGTGAACAGTGATGACAGTTGTTACACAAGCATTGATAAATATTGTTCACCAGGAACAGTTCCTTGCAATAATGCTGGCTGTGATATCCAGCACTTTTGCTGAAGTCTGTACCAATGCAGACAACAATAGGCATTATGCAAAGTAACTTCAGGATGAGGTGGAAATTAAGAAAAAAAAATAATTAACAATGGTACAACAACCCAGCACTCTGGTTTAGGATATTAATAAAATATTCTAATACATCAAGAAAATACTGAAATTATGAAGTTATTCCAGTCTATTCTTCTTTAACAACTTCAACAACAAGCTGCACTACATCAATGTCTCAATAACATTTTGTGGCCTTTCATGATAGTAAGATGTGAACAAGTCCAAAGCATCAAAGGAAAACAGGAGGACTTTTCTCTTGTTTTAGCTTAATTTCTAAAAATACTTCTAACCACAGATAAAGTCAAAATTGAAAGGCAATTCCCATTTGCCTCTCGAGATATTGGCACACAGTGAGTTCTGTGCTACCACAAGCAGTTTGTTAGCCCAGGTACGTTCCCAGAAGCAGTCCTGACATCACCCAAACACACCATAAAAACTTCCAAAGCGCAGAGAGTGAATTAAGTGCACCAACTCCAACAGTACCATTGCTATCTCTGGCACACAGCTGGACACGTCACTTACCTCACTGGAGTTGAAAAGACTGTATCCTCTTAATTCTTTAGCCACTCTCCTGAGTGAAAGGACAGCAGCCCACAGAATAACATCCAGATACACAGGACATTGCCCTGTTTCTTAGAAAGGCACATAGCTTTTACCCTTGCAGTGAGACAGGCTCTTTCACAGCCAGAAAGGAAAGACACTCCTAGCTTCGGTCAGTAATGCCTCTACTGGCGAGAGGGAGAGCGCTAAAGCAGATAGCTGAAGCTTTGCTTCTGCATTTTTTCCACTACTTTCTTCACAGATGTTGCTGCAACAGATGTAGTTTACCGAAGTCAAACTCAATTACTACATTTAGAAAACTGGGATAGTAAAAAAGTCAATAAACCTTGCACAATCTGCTGCTTAGCATTTGAGTTAGATTTGTAAATCCGTACAGGGCCTTCCCTGGAACAAGTGAGGCATCCCTCTGGGGAGTTTAACAAAGAGGTTGCTAAGCTGGTAAAGTCAGCCCCCAGACTATTCTCTGTTCAGCAAATCTGTGGGGACAGGGTTCTCGGTACTCATAAACAAAGACTGTAAAAAGAGAGGGGAACAGCTCCTCTGTAACTTGTGTGGAATTTGCCTTAGGTCGTGCATTCTAACATTTGTTTGACATCGTTTATAAATACTTTATCATGGAAGAGCATTGTTGTTTTTTTTTTTTCTTTTTTTCTTTTTTTGGTAAGCTAGTAAAATAAAAGGGAAAGAAAAGTGGAGCTTAAGACCATATCATCATACGAAGATGCAAACAGTGCTTTGCAAAAACATCTAATGTACATACGCTAATTGGTTTATTGCAGATACTTGCCTGCACATGAAACCTGTTTCTCTATGAATGCCCATTAAACACATACTAGAAAGAGCAGCTTTTAGCTTCACCCTTCTCTGGCGTATGAATAGTCCTTTGATAAAAAAAAGATCAGCTACAGTTGAAATAGATTGTTCTCCATATTTATTACCCAGCATATGTTCAGTGAAACACATGACCATTAAGAGTTGGTTATGCAGAAATCAATGGAAAGCTACTACCATCAACAGACTTCACACTCTGCGTGGTTTAAAAAATCTTCAGTCTTATATAGGTCAATGGAAGCTGGGTGTCTTCAACGTCTTTGACATCTAGATCATGAGTGTTTTTCAAGTCAAGGCACCATAAAAAAGCACAGACGGCCCCTATCTTTTACCCGTTATACCAACAGGCCAAGTTTCTTACATGCCAGGACAACACAAGACAGATATTGTATTCTGAAACAGGTTTGTGTAATCACAGATTGAAAGCTTCACTTTTTCTTTTTTTTTTCCTACATGCAATATCCTCTAACCAGAAATGTTTAACTCCAAAAAGATGACAAAAGCAATAATACTTATTGTCCTGCTGACACTGAACACTGAGGTCAAAGAACAAGGTACTGTAGGGAAAAACATGCTTAGAATAAAAGCTGCTTTAAAATTAGCAAGTTCTCTACTATCCATAAGGTTATTCAAGAGAAGAGAGTTTTAAAGTTCTATGTGAATGCCCATTAAGCAGGTACTGGAAAGTATTGGTGCCAAGTATCTCCAGCCATTGCTTTCTGTCAAACCTAAAACTGTCCTGTCTCTCAGAAGCCGTTTTGCTGTTATGAATACAACATCATTATTGCTATTTTGCCTTATGAGGATGGAGAATATAATTAAGGGATATTTTTTGAAAGACAATCTTAGAAGCTTTTGCTTGAGGCAGAATAAACCCCCAAAGTATCCTGTATGTGCGTAACTCTAACAGTCCTCAGTGCTATCTGAATTTATCACCCCATCATACAAATATACTAGCCTCTAAAACAACCTTATGTATTTTGACTCAAGATGAAAAGGAAAACTTCAATCCCCATCTTGCGAAATTCCAAGCCTGTGAGAAGTCACATCGCAGCCTAATTTGGACTGACATCACACGCAGCCCTCACTACACAATCTTTCTTCAGTCTGCAGAAGCCGTCCGTGCTAGGGCTGTGTCAGAATTCACCTCTGACAAAATCACCGAGCAGGGGGCATACCTAAATTTTGAGAGTTTGTTTTCCAATTTCACATGGCCTTCAACACCATTAGCAAATCCTTCAGAATGATGCAGAATACAGGCAACGTTTTCCTTTAAATAGCTTCATCTCCTATGCAGTGATCCACTGCAGTCCGAACAATTGTAAAAGGTCAATTATCAATTAGGTTTCATTTGAGGTTTCTTATTAAAAAGATATCAAATTTGTACTAAATGCCTTGCTAGTTTCATCAACTGTAAGAAATGTGCAAGCACACTTAGTTCAAAACCAAGCACTCTGTAGAATTTTTCTACCTACTCCAAAAGAAGGAAAAGTTTTAATACAGGATCTACGAAAAAGAGTAAAAAACAAACTCTCTGACTTTTAGACAGTTGGTAAATGCTTAAATATAGTTAATAGCTTGGATCTTTTAGGGATGGTACCAACAGACAATGGGGATGACTGCCTTTACTGAAGTCAAATATACTTCCATTTAATGAACGGACAATGAATGAGACAATAATTACATTGGTTAAAAGGAATTTCTAATCTTTCCAGGAATTAAGATTCATCCCCACACTTTTCATCAGCGAGGAAACAAAATTAACCAAACCTTCCTCTTTTACTATGGAAAGACTCAGGTTAAACAAGAGCAGTATTATGCACTTCTAACACACAACTGGAACTTGTATCACACTTTCTAGGTGACACTTTTTTCTTTAAGAAAGTAGCTTCCTGCCCAATATTGCAAGAATAAAATAATTTGCTGTGGAGTTCCCTGGACAACCTGAACTTCTCTTTTCTTTAGCCAAATACACTCTTTCAGTGCCTCTGAAATTTTGAATGCCACAGTAAGTCTTTCCAAGTGCAATATTTTTAGGTTACTTCTGATGCTGAAGTGATTTATTTCCCATTCCTGAAAGGCATGTACAGGAAACAGGAACAGGTTATTCCAGGGATCAGTAAAATCTAGCGGTCTGAGTCACTTGATTTCTCTCTGCACTCACTGAGGTATAGAGAGAGCCAACAGCACACTTACTTTTATGGTCTGACAACTCTACCACTTCATATATATTCATTTCGCTCTAACATATGAATATGAATTTTCCAATTTTGCAAATAGATAGCCAAAGGACAGGCATTCTTTACTTAAGTATTAGGAAAAGAAGGAGCAGCCATTAAGTCAGCAGTACACAACAGACTGGGCAAGCCTACCCCGACCAAGCTCAGCATCACACTAGCTCCATAACCTTGAACCCTCAAGCAGGAGAGACATAACACATCCCAAAACTGAAGCTGAGCCCGGAAGTCCAGGTGCTCCCACCTTTCCTCCTAAAAAGAAATGTTTGCCTAACTGCAGGATGACGGCAACCCCAAGTGTTCACTTTACTATGAGTGTGGTTTGAATTTTCCATCATGACTTAGGAATTAGACCGTGTGGTCTTTCTTGCCGCTGTGTTTTCACCCCCCAGTCCCTTCCATCCGTTAGTCTTGCCTGGCCAATCTCCGCTATGATGCCCACTGTCAGCACAGTTCTTCATCTTCCTAGCCAAAGGGGTGAATATATTCCTGTCTACAAGCCCAGGCTATGTGTCTGGTTTAAGTTGCATTTTTTGATCCATGTGAATTTCAGTGAAGGCATTCAGTAACAGGATGAGGTCCTGAGCTTTCAGCTTGGCACTGCTAATACAAAGCCCAAATCCCTAACATTTGATCCAAGTATTACCTTTCAGGCTCAAAGAAGCACAAATGTGATGCTCATGGAATTTCCCTTCATTTTTAAGGCAGTGTGCAAGTTATAAATTTATAGACTTATACTTAATCATGACTACCTATAATTAACAAGCTAATGAATACATTAATTGTTTTGAAGATGCTCAAACCCCAAAAATCAAAAACCAGAAAAAAACAACAAATGACTCGTAGTCTCAAAAATCAGCAAAACTGCTGGGAAGAGGGAGACACCGTCTTCTGTAACAGGTAAGAAAAGAGAAATGAGTTTGTGCAAAACTCATTTCAAAACAAAACAAAAAAGTAAATATGTTTTAGTTTCCTAGCTTACTAGGAGAAACATCCCAACTGCAAAGCATTAGTAACATGAATGTTAGCTGCTTAATCATGCTGTCTCAGCTAGTCCATAAGCAAAAGAAATTCATCTCCGTAACTATTTAATCCTCAGACCTTTTTCTGGGGAAAAAATATCTACAGAAAGAAGTAGGTTCTCTGTGAAATCCATACTTCTCTATTTTGGGATGTATTAAGACTGCCTCGTGTATAAGTCACTCAGCAGCCATCCTGTAACAACTTTTGGTCACTGCTGCCCACTGCTAAACTTTTTGGTCACTGCTAAACTTATTTCTCCGTGTCTTCTCAGCCAGGTCTCTCTTATAAGAAATCTGCAGGGCTGTTAACTATAAAACTTCCACTTGCAAAGGGAAGGAATTCCAAGCACAACGTAGCCTGTTAGGGACTTCAACGGTTGCTGCCACTATAGGTCAAATCTCATATCTGACCCCACATCTGTTCCCTCCAGGACACTGGCTTCTTATTAAGCTTCCGAACAAATTTGTTCCCTGTGGAATTAACAGTCTTAGGCAGATGTAGTTTAATAGAAGCTGTCAGTATGTGAGAGAAGAACATTAGAGAAAGAAAGCATCTTCCACATCACTGCATTCATTCCTGTTTCAGAGGAGACTCTTCTAGAGTACATTCCCAATACTGACTCAACCACCATCACTTCTGAAACTCACAAATCCAAGTCAGCCCACCCAGGTTACTTACTGAGAAGCATGAATTTATGGTAACTAGACTTTCAACAGGCAGAGTTATTAGACTAAGATTATATTGAGATATATATATATATATATATTAGATTGATAAGTATTTTATATTACATGAAGTACAACATACATATTCAACTTACTTAATTTTACGTTCTCCTTTTTCACTTCAATTTCTCCCCCTTTCTGCAGGCTATTTATGAGAACAAAGTGGGGGGTTATGGTGGGTTTACTTATGCCTCTTCATCTATCTTGGAGGTGAATGGCCCTTCAGAAATGAATGGAGCAGTGTATCTTGAAGGAAAACTCTTGGCTACGACCATGAGAAACTTCAAATGCCATTATTAATTATTAACAGTTCCCAAAGCGAGTTTCAAAGAGTCCAGATGATTAAAATATGTTTAAGAAGTTAGCAAGAACTGAGAAAATTCATGGGGAGACACTAGGACAGATCCTTCCACAACTTCACAGAGGAATTTCAGCAGTGACTGATGACTTGGCTAAGATACATTAGGACTTGGTTACAGCCTTAGGACTTCATTAGGATTAGAAAAAAAATTGCCCTCGTAACAACCAACAAAAGCTTAACTACCTTTTAGGATGCAATCTTGTTTAACTACATTTATTGTTGTTTCCCACATTTTTCCTAAAACATATGTCTAATTCCAAACAGATTTATTTCAGTCTGCTGAGGCCATCAAGTTAATCCTAAATTGTGTGACTACGAGGCCGCAATTGAGAGTTGTGAGCACTGCCTGCGTGCTGGAGTTAGGCCACAGCAGATGTTAAACGTAGGGCCTACCTGTAGGCCTCTCCAGCACAAAGCCATAACTAGGATACCCAGGCTAAGGGTGAGCAGCTCCAAGGGTAATTCACAAAAAAATCTACACAGTGAGCACAGAGTACGCTGTGTGTGTCTGAATTCCCACCTCTCTGTAGAGCTTAATAGACCAAATTATGACAACGAGGTTGGTGCCTCCATTTCTTTAGGGTTCAAGGCCTGGAATCAATTCCTAATGGAAATTCCATGCAATATTGTTTGAAAGAAGACAGAAAGAAGATTCTCCTGCTTCCATGTCTTTTACATCCTTCTCCACGGCTCTTGCTGGATGCAGGACTTACCTTTCGTCTGTATGTGGTGATTGCAGACAAGCGAGGTAAGGCCTGAGAATGAACCGCACATTGCTCATCTCAGAGAACAATTCTGGCCACTTGACTGACCTAACACTAACATGAGACTAAATGCTCTCCAGAGGATGGAAAAAGGGCATCAGCCATCCACCTCGCTACAGCTGGGGCAGTGAAACCCGAATAGTTCACCTCGCTGGAAGGTTCACCCATGCAAAGGAGAGCACAGCCATTATAGCATTTGGAAGGAGGAAGGACAAAGTCCTGGGGTTCCAGTTCCCAGACAATTTCTAAAATTTACCCAATGATTCACGAACATGAAATGAACGACCCATCTTGGGAGAGTAGATCAGAGAGAGCAACTTTTCACTTCTGCTTCAGTGCCTTTGCCCAGTCAGGTTTGCTTCATCTCAGAGCCACATTTAGAGAACAAAGCATACCTAAATTGCATGACATGAGGCCCTAAGCCGGTCAAAATAAGGTAGACAAGACTGGAAAACTTCCAACAGGGCTGTCCTTTCAGGTGTGCAAATGGAAGTCTGGATGAAACAGGGGGATAGAAATCCATTTTTTAAGCTGGGACAATGATCCTACCTACTGAGCACAGCCTGCCAGCGTGGAGCAAGTCCAAGTTACACCAGAATCAGGCAGCTGCTGTATGTGGCTTTGCATATGCTGGTTTTGACTTAAATGCCTAAATCCTTTAAAGGATTTTAGGATTTCAGTGGAAAACATAGAAATGAATGACAGATTAAGGGATCCATTCCCCATCATCCTCTTTAATTTTGTTAGGGGAGTTGTGGTCGAAGAAAAATAACGAGGGAGCTGTTCTGTTGCTTCCCAGACTCTCAGCAGAGGTTGGGGAGCGCAGGAAGCGGCTCCCTAGAGTCTCCCAAGTGCTTTGCCTCCTCCCTCCAGAAGACTTGCATTGGCCAAGTGCGTATGCGTGCATCTCCCTCTGCTGGCTCAGCCCAGAGTCCGACCAGATTTTGTCCTTCAGAAGCTGTCCTTTTGCTCAAATCATAAAAACCTGCTGCCTCCAAAGCAGCAGTTCAAACACGACGGAGATGTTTATTGCAGAAACAAGCACAGCGTGGGGTAATTGCTGTAACAGGTACTTGGGTACTCATTAACATTAGGACAGCATGTACAAAGAAGCATCAAATACCACACACCACAAACGATGAGTATTATATATGACCCAACATGGCCCGAGCATCATCCAGTAATGTGTGGCAATCTGGGAGTAGGGGAAAGGAGAACATCTGGTTATCAGCAGTTAGACACCCTCACTCCTGATGGCTATAAACACTGTCTTCTGCTTTCCAACTGAGTTACTAATATTTTTAGCAGTGTACCGACTAAAATGCTTGATTCGAGCTGATCTCTAAGGTTATGACTTTTTATGGCCTATAATGTCTTCGTGTGCTGAATCCTAAATTGCAAGAGACATGTTATGAGGACATGTTATCTGAGATATCGTTTGTGTTGATTAAACACTGCTTTGTTGACAGTTTTATTCAAACTAACACCAGAACCATTCCTGAATTAAGTGCAATATTTAACAATATTTTGAAAATATAATACAATATTAACAATATTTAAAATATATATATTTTTAGTATTTTGGCCATGCCTACCCTAAAACTCTTTAAATACAGTTCTTGGGAAATGACTTACTTTGATTTAAACACTGCCACAGATTTTTCTTTTCATTCTCATCACACCACGACATCTATGATTTTAAAGCCTAAATCCTCTGAACGAGTTTCAACATAGTTTACTATCAATTCAGGAATCACGACTCCCCTAATACCCTTTCATGTAAGTCAGAACTTCGACTTTGCTAAGCTGACTTCCTTATTAGCTGTGCTAATTATCCATTTACCAAATAAAGCTACTATTCTGCAATGTCAAAAGAATATAAAAAGCTAGTTCTAGTAAGACAGAAAGCAGTTCAACTAAGCGCTCTGCTCAGAGGGAGAAAGAAGATGCAATAAGCCTCCTAATGGTTCTTGGTGGCGTTTAAGTGTTATAACCATAAGGACTGCATGTTGCCCAGTAATTGTACCAAGAGGAAACCTTATCATCAAAATCGTGCTGTTTCAAGTGCAGTGGCCAGTAAAATAAGTGACCCACTGCAACTCAAAGCATACAGGAAAAAAAAAAAAAAGTTAACCACAGTGGCAAAGGTCAGAAAAGACTACAGCTAACATTCAGTCAGTGTACAAGGAGAACAAGTTCTTGCTCAGCTGCTCTGGCCTTCCAGCTAGCCACACGTTGCCTGCAGCACCAACCAATTCTGCTGCAGAGAGCTTAGGAGGAAATGGTTTCTCTTAACTACTGCTACCAACAGAAAATTTCATTAGCAGCAAAATGCATCGTCCTTTCTTCTAAAACCTTAAACCCAAGCAAAGATCTGTTATGCCGCATGAGCTTGGCATATAGAAAAGATGTTATCACCATTTGACTGATACATAATATAATATCAAGCAACTGAGGCACAAGAATCCTGCAAATGTTCAACACATTATTTAACATTTGGTGAAATCAATCCTCAATTTCCGCTCTTCATATTGAACTCTTTGTTGCTTCCTAATGGATACAACTACTAAAATTCAGTTTCTGAATTTTACAGAACTGTTTCAATGATGATTTTGGCCCATGTCAGTCTAGAGTAGACAGGCCTCTGAACCACCAAGATGATTTCTAGCTCAGCTTTTGTGAGGTAAAGCCACCCTACAGTGGCCTGCTCTCCCTTTTAATTTCCCTTCATCTATATTCCATGTTCATTTGCTTGTAGTGCTTGCAGAAAGATCCCTATGGAGCATAAAGGCTTGAATAAACAAGAAGGAATGAGAATCCCATGAGCATCATGCACACAAACACATTATGCGGTTGTGGAAACAGGGGCCTGTAATGGGAACGTATCAGCCCCACAGCATCAAACAAATGGGGAGATTAGTGAAATGGTAAAAAGGCTGGGCTACGATGTTCTCTCACCCACAACGGCAGCTGCACCTGAGGGAGGTCAGGACAAGGAAAATTTCATAGGGCCCCTTAGCATTGTGTGCAGGCTGAGCCCTTCTGTCCTCAGCTAATAGCTGAAGGAACAGTTCACTGCTAGGCTTAATAAGTGAGGTATCAGAGCTGCTAAGTAACATTTCTAAATGCGACACACTCAGAAGAGTTATTTTAAATGGTCTGTGCACCAGCCTTAGCAGCTGAATCAGACAAACCTGACGTTTTTATTTTTCAGAAAACCGAACCAGACTTGAGGCCTGCCTCATCTTCCAGACTGCAGCTTCGTAACATGTACCTCCAACGTCCTGTCAGCAGCAGCTCTTTGGCCCCTTGAGGCAGCAGCGAGGCCTTCCCCGAGGCAGGTGCTGCCTCCAGGTACGTGTGCAGGACTGCTTACGTCCCCTCTGCCTCCAAGTGCGGGCCCTAGGGTGCTCGAGCTGTAAAACTAACACATCTACGTTTTTCTGGAAATGACGTTTCCATACAAAATTGTTTTGATACGCGCTGTTTGCCAACCACAAGCCATTTCCTGAGAAAACGTGTGACAAGCAATAATCAATATATTCACTCTGTTAATACTGCAGAGAAATCTGCACTTCAGGGTAAAGAAAGCAAGGTCAGAGGATTAATTAAATTAAAAGAAAACAATTTTAAAAGGCGTTTCTGACCAACAGCTCTGTTGTTCCATTCCAAGGACAGATAAAAAGGAAACAAACCCTGTATCTCATCAGAGACAACAGAGGGGAAAAAAGACAGAACATGTATTTCAGTAGCTACTGGGAGATTGCAGTGGACAAAACCTTCTGAACCAACCCCCCAGAAAGGACTGAGTTAAACTCTCCACCTGCAACGAGTGTTTAACTGTCTGAAGTGGGCAGGTGAAACAGTCCTGGGCTTTGTGCTTTCCCTTTCTGATGAGGCTAGGGAGCCCCGAGATCAGCCTGCTGAAGAACCAGGCAAGGTGTATGCTTACTTCCCCCCTTGCACAAATGCTAGTCCTGTTGCTTTGCCATTCTGTCCGTATTTTAGCTTCTAAATTAAGACCGCGTCTCACCTTTGATCCACCACCTAAAGACCTTCTTAGTTTTAAGAGAGATTTTCTGCCTGTTTGGAAAAGATACTCTTTCGAACCCTATGAAATCAACCCTAATGTATGCCAGAGCTCTGCTTGAGCAGACTTACTAAAGGAGGCCAAATGAAACTTCCCATGACCCAGTACATTTCAGAGAAAGCATCAGGATTATAGGGCTAAAATAGTTTATCTTGGCTATTGGATTTATTTTGGCTGTAACAAATATTTTGGCTTCCTTCCCTATCAGTTTGCCAATGAAAACACAGATCCAAGGTTTTCAGACTACAGCACTGAAGCAATTCTGAAAATGACAAAGTGAAACATATACCAGCTAATAAAGAGCTATTCATGATATAAATGCCCTCTTGTGCTGTTTTCTGCATACTGTAACTCAGCTTCTGAAAATATTGGACATGTTTGCCCTAACACTGATCTCAGAGATTCATTCCACAGCAAGTCACACTGATGCTTTCTTCACGAGCAGCCTCTCTGATTTTGAAGTGGTGTATTTTTCCTCTCCCACAAAGACACAGTGCTACCCTATTTTTATTACCGTGGATAACCTGAAGATAACTCATGGAACAGGCTACCAAAACATCTGTTTATACTGCATAATTCAGCATTATTAGGTGTCAGTGAGATTCACCAAAGGTAACACCCTCATCTTTTAGACAGAAAGTTTATCTCTCTCAATTGATTTGGGGATTATATCCAACGCTGTTATTGCAATTCAATCCTGCAGTAGTCCCTTGTCAAGAAACTTGCACATACGATTCCTCTCCACAGACAATTTAACCCCAGCATTGTGAGGCTGCTTTTAGGAATGCTCCCTTTAAATGCTCACCAGTGCAACAATGAGAAGCTCTCCAAACTGCCCAAACTTCAAGCACTACTGACAATCTGAAAATGAAGCTGAGTCTTTCTGACTATGGATTGACCTGTAATACAGATTTTGCCCTTGGAACTTAGTCAGTGATTACAATAACGGTCTATAAATAAATAAACTAACCCACATTATCTAGCAGCATAGGCTTTTGCAGCTGAAGGCAACAGCTATTGAAAAGAAAAATGTATTTGTACACACAGCCATTCTTGTCCTGAGAACTTGACATTGAGATTATTGTTTATCAATCTGTGGCTAGTTGTATAAATCAAAACTGGAAAATTATCTACCCTCTTCAAAACTTAGTGGGAAATAAGAGTCCAGTACTCTGATTCATATTCTCTCTCTATCAGTTAAAGATGTTCTAATGTTTAAAGCAAGGGGTGAGCTGCTTTTAAGCATGACTGTTCTGCTAAATGTTATATTCACCAACTGTTGGCATTTAACGCTCTGCTTTGATACATTGCTTCAGTGACAGAGGTACTAACTGGCAGAAACATTTTATTACGTTATGAGTCCCTTATCATTCTTGTATTTGCAGACTTTGTAGACTTCCATTTTATACTCTACAGAATGACCAAGTAGTCACAGAAAAGGAAATGATAGACAGAGATGAGTGAAGCCGCAGATTTCTCTGGAAATATCATTCATAACAGCTTTCTCATTATTCCCTTTCCCTCAACCTGGAATCTGAACTTTATACACTGACTGAAGTGTCGGTCTTGACTGGGGCTCCTATAGCATATGAACAGCAGATGCCCGAGATGACACAATTCTTCCAGGGATGCTTCTTCGTTCATCCTTGGTGTTTTACAGAAACCATGTAGCTACTCAGAATTTATTTGCATTTTGAGACCAAAATTACAGCCACAAGTTTGAATAAAACTCACACACCAGAGGAACAGCAATCGCTGTTACTACAATAAACATCACAAAACTCAGGTTGATTCATTTTATAAAAACAAACCATTTTAGCTATACAATGTGTTATTAATGTAGTAACAGTTACAGCAGCAGTGAAATAGATTTTTTTTTCCACTGGCTTCTGTACTATATGCTTCTTGAAATAAGAACTAAAAACTAAGTCTGACTTTTCAATTTGAAAACATTGACAGATTCAGAAAGGACAGAATGCAGGCAGGTTTCTGGTTGCTTCCCACTTAAATTAGTGACAATGAGGCAGCTGCATTCCAGCTTTCTGTTTCAAGAAGAGGCACTAAGTCTTCCAAATAAGCCAATGCAACAGTCAGTGGCACTTCAGAAAAGAAAAGCATGCAAGGTAGCTAGAGAGGGAAAAGGCTACCACAAAAGTAAATATGCCATCTACACCTCCAAGATAATTTTTAAATTTAGCGTAATGCTGTATTTAACCTAAGAAATAATAACTTCCTAGAATTAATTGAATACTGACTTTGGACCAAAGAACAAATGCTTTTTTTCCAGTCAAATCAAACATTAAATGTTGTCATAAAACCTTGATAATAATTTTCTCAGTTCATACTTCTGCACATTCACTTGCTCATTAGACTATTTTGCATGTACACCTTTTTTTGCCCTATTTTACCCTACATAACGAGGTGTATACTAATTTCAGTCACGTGAACTTTCTCCTTAAATGTTCTGTCAGCAAAAGGATTCAGTGAGAGTGAAGAAAATGCCTCACTCTCTCCATCTTGTGGTTGTAAATGAGCGTTGCAACACGTGTCATACTTTGCACAATGACCCTGGTTCGGGAAAACAATTATGTGCACATACTTATATATAGGAGTATTATATATAATTTTAAACATACACTTAAATCGTGTCCTTAGATTGCACTGCCTAAATTAACTGTTGTAAATATGCTGTCCTTCTAAATGCTTATTAAATCCGTCTTTGTGGTTGTTTTATTTATTTTTCAAATAGTCACAGGGAACAGTCTCATCTAACACAATGCAAAAATCACATGTAGTACTTCAGAACAGAAGTAAAGGCACTTACCCACTTGTGATGTCGTCAGTCCTGATATTCTTGCCCAGAACATCTCCATCGCTCATATAGCCGGTGGCATCCATGGTGATGCCTTCCAGATCTATTTCGTCACTTCCCTTGTCTGAGATGTCCACATGGCAGACATTACTACCGCGGGTAGCTAGCTGTCTCCGCAAAGGTGCTGAATACATGTAACGTCCTGACTCCGTGTTAATGAAGCGGCTGGCGTTCCCTCTCGGAGGATACCCGTTTCCCATTGATGGAGCATCACCTGCCTGCAGGCGGGGGCTGGACTGCCCCAGTCTCCACGATAAGGGGGTCGGTCGTCCCGTCAAGCTGAGAATGCTGCGACCACTTATCTCGGTAGTGACATTGGTGTCAAATGTAGTTTCCAACGTGCTAAAACAAACAAACAAACAAAAAAAATCATGTAATTATATATGGAGTGGTCTATAGAGCATGAGCCTTCAGGTGATGTTACACAAAAATTGCAGGATGCTATGGTTTGAACACTTGCTAAACTGCAAATAAGTAACAGCACGAACAGAAATCACTTGCTACAAAGCTTTGAGAGGTTGGTCCATTCCTCCAACACCATTCTTAAATAATAATAATTTTGCACCCTGGCCACCTAGTGTTCAAAGCATTTGACAGAAGACTTAAGGAATTTTTTAATGCATTATCCATAGTATCCAAGTGTAATTTTTTCACCTTCAATCACATATAACCCTATTTTACCATGGTTTACCACGGAGTCAATATTCAGCTGACTAAAGGAATACCGATTCACGTACTATTTTTCAGATACATTTTCTTTTTTTGACTGTATTCATGACAAAGTCCTAATACTCTGAGGATGCATCCAGCATCAAGGTAAGAGTTATATCTACAGTGAGGAAAGGGCTAAATGAAGAAATAAGAAGAAAAGCAAGGATAATTTAATTTTCAAAGTATATTTTATGTATTAATGAACTGAATACATTTTTCTGAATATTGATAATGTTTACATAGAACTCTGGTTATGAAAGCATTTCAGATCAGTCTACAAATACAGTTTTTGACAAGCACCACTATATTAAATCTTCTGTTTGCATCTCTGAGCGAGTGAATATGTTGCATACCTTTGAAGAGTAATACTACTATGGTCTACACGTCTTTTTCCTAATCCATACCTACAAATTCTCTTACTCACATGAACTCCACTTTTTCGTTCCTACTCAACTAACAGCGTTACATTATTATTATTATTACTGTGGATATTTTTAAAACAAGCAACATTACACTATTTCCAATATAGTGTTAAGTAAACATTGCAAAAACCTAAGTGTCCTATGGTTATAGGAATTAAATTCTAATGAGTTATCATATTCATTAAAAAATGAAAAGAGAAATAGATATATTGGGAGTTTATCTTTGCAAGCTCCGGCTCAATTTGAGATACAAAGCCAAAGTGTTCATCCAATGAACTCAGACAGGGCTCAAGTCCATAAGGCACCAAGTACTGCATAGGACCCTGACCTCATTAGGAGCCAGCATCTTACTGTCCCAAGACTTCAGCTGAACACTGAAAAGATTCAAGTCACAGAATGTTTAAATGTATTAACAATCTTTGTTTATTTAAAACATATTTTAAATACTGATGGAGATTTCTAAACACTGCTTAAAAAAAAAGTTATATACATGGATGACTAATAATATCAGAAAAATTGTTTGTCCAAAGATAGGTCAGGAATTCAAGTTATGCACTTTTTCAAGTGGGTCAGGCACAGTTCACCTGCTTGTTTAAACAAAATATTACACACTGGGGTAAAAGTGATGTGATGCATTGAAGTTGTTCAAGGATAAGATGAAGAAACATTTTAAACAGTAACCTATGTTCAAACATCACCTAGGGCATTTAACTAGCACTGCTTATTCTCCACCTTTGCTTTTATATACAACCTGCCACCATCAGTTCCTCATCCTAAAGCTGATAATCCATAAGCAGTGAACACAGTTCAAAATCCATGCTTTAAAGGTCAAGTGAAAGATCAGTATCTTTCACTGTCAGCATTAATCTTTTTTCAAGGATGCAACTTGGCTAGATCTAACAGATGCAAAGGACACAATGATTTGCATTTTGTCATAAATAAAGCTACGCTATTACCTGTGAGTGACCTGGGTTCCCCGCAGACTGGACATTGTTTCCTCTAAGTTCTGTCGAAGATCGGCAATGTTTTTCACAGTTCGTAATCGTCGAGTTTCTGGATCCTCTCCTAAAGGAAAAATAAGCCATTAGAAAGGACAAAGTAGGAAACAGCACAAAACCAAACTGTTATCTTTGCCTGAATCCGTCTCAAATATGGTTTTCTGACACATAACGCTCTAAACTGGTTATTATACAGATACCACTCACCTACAGCAGGCAGTGCCATTGAAGCAGACGAACAGAATCAGTTCTGTGTTGGTAACTTCACAGGCTTCCTTTGCACCAGATGTTTCTGCACTGTCATTTCCCCATATGGCCCAATTTAAATCCTGGTTAACTTTCAACCTCATTAGAAAATGTACTCCATCAATACCATCATTTCCCTCCCCTACATTGACACAGTTAACATTAACCTGACACAGCCAGATTCTCCAATGCTGTATTTTCACTAGAACAACTTTTTCCCATTCCAAATACCTCTCATTCTACAGCCACAGCTTTCCAGTGACCTAAATTCTGTTGACTGTGTGCTCCACGCTGAATGACTTTTTGGGTTAAAAAGCTGAAGATTTTGCTTGTCCCCATCACAACAGAGTTATCATTACATAAATGGGTTACATGACACAAATCTGGGGGATGAGTTTTACTTTCCTTGGCATTTAGAAACTACATTCTTCAAATAACTTGTTCTAAAACATATTTTTGTCCTGCTCTTTAACTCCAAAATAAGAGTTTATACATATGAAAAAATCCTCCTAGTGTCTCAGCATAATTTATTTTTTTTGCTCTCAGCTCTCAATTAAGAAATTCTTTGGTTGCTAACTCAGATGAGCTTTATGTAGTTATATCTTCTAAGAGGTTGAAGAGAAGTGACTTCTGATTTCTAGTAGTGCCAACTGTCTGTAAGCTGAATGCTGAAACCAAAAACCTCCCAAAAGCCATCTGAAAATTTTTGGTGGTCATAGAAGGGAAAGATTTCATTTTAAAGGGTTTATAGCTCACAACTTCAGGAAATATTACTGCAAATTTAAATCTTTTTACACTTTGTATTAGCCATCTCTGCACAAGTAATGCATTTTTAAGCTGCCGGGATACTGTTAATCCACATAATAGCTAGTTTACATGGCCATCTACATATTACACACATCAGAAGTGTTAAGGAACTGATAAATTAGCTTTTAACTTTCTGCCATTGGGGCTTCCCACATTCTTTGCTTTAAACTTCACATTGCTGAACGATGCTGGATTGGAAAGGCCAAGTCACATAGTCCTACTTGCAGAGCAGTGTAAAACAAATCAGTTACCAAAGTGTTGGAGTCCTGACTACAAGGAACTACCAAGGGAGGGAAGATAGATTTTTACGCTTACATACTCACCAGCCTTTCTGAGACAAACAACAATGGCTCAGTTAGTGTCCATGTGAGCATTTTTTATGGGCCTCTACTCCCTAGGAAATAACCTAACAATAAATTCCACTTAGGCCAAATGATCAAATAATTATGATCTGGCTGGATTGGAAATAGCCATCTAACAAGATAGATTCCTTTAGCCACCGGGTCTCTGGACAGAAAACATTTTCTACACTCATGGACCTACAAATCATTGCAGTAAAGAACATAAAATATTTATAGGCCTTTAGCCTAGCAAAGGTCAGAGTGCTCTTTTACAGATCATTTCTCTCATAGATAAAAAGACAGAGTAAGTGACTTCTTAAGTGAATGTACATGAGACTCAGTGCAGGTAAATTAATTTCTACTGAGATCACTTATCTAAATTGATATTAATTTTTAACTTAAATGATGTTCAATTACTTAAACTATAGACAGACGTTGGATAGTGTCACTAAAACTTAATTATCAAAACACTTAGCTCTTCATAATAGGGAACATCCCTAAACTACTCAGCTTCCAGTTTTCCCTACCTGTACTCTTTTGTTTTATATATGCTTTTAAATTGAAAGTACCAACAGCTCCTACGCAGGGCAAGAAGGAATCTGTTACTTATTTCTTCTTATTTATTTGGGTTGAGAGACCATTTTGTTTTGCTTGCTCATTTTCCCTAAAGACTCCTTTACGGACTGCTGCTGTCTGTGGAGTTTGGCTATGCACAGCTGGCTTTTGCATCTCCACTGCTTGAGGTTGTCATGTCATCTGCCATTTTTGGATCCCTAACTTACATATTCTACTTGAATATGTGTTTACGTAACATCTGTCATCAAAGACTAAAGACCTTCTGTGATCTATAAACATTTCCCAGTTTACAAGGTGAAATAGACTTAGGCTAGGCAACGCAATGATGAAGAGGTAATATTAAAAAAGCCTAAGAAGCTGGACACCGTGTTTCATACTTCAAACTGGCTCAATTATTTAGGTAAGAAACTTAAATGTTCTCAAGGATTTTATCCCTTGTGCCATTTATTTGTCTATTTTTTAATACACCTATATATAAAACAGATACATTCACTGATGCATTTCTGCAGCCATTTTCCTCACCAATGACTGCATATGTTGATGGCAAAGGTGAGAAGCATGCACAGGTATAAACATGTGCTGACAGAATATGTAATGCAATATGCAATTAATCCAGTTGTGAAACTTACAGCCACATGACTTTCCAAGCAGGATAAACAGTTTCAAAACTCACATTAAATTGGAAGACACCAAGAGTAACTAGACGAAAAAATTTGGGATATTCTATTGACGAGACTTTGATGACTTTTAAAGTCGTTCTATTGATGACTTAAAAATACAGTTTAGACCCGTAATAAAAGACAGTTGTTAAAAATTGCTTTGTTATCATGGGTAAGCTTAAAAATTATTCCTAAATATCAAATACTTCCTATGGTAGCAGTAATTCTAGATAAGCGTTCAAAGTACTTTCTAACTTCGATTGCTATATTGTAATCATTCTATATGATTGCTAGTATTCTAATCACAATTTGTGCATGCTAGACACAGTAAAGTGAAGTTGGATTTTGGTCTCTTATTGCTGCAAACATCACTTTTGGAATTGATCAGATTCACGTGAGTGAATGTCAAGACTCCTCAAAATCTATAAAGAAATCAAATAGTCAAGAAGATTAACTTAATGTCTTCTGTAAGCACTGAAGCAAAAGCTAAAAAATAAAAAAAATAGCTTGTTTATTTGTGAATACTAAAGGTTTTCATTTATAGCTTAATCCTAAACAGTGCGGCACATGTTCCAGAAGACATTAAGCACCCAGAATGCCTAATGATTTCAAAAAATATAGGGGACACACCACTACACCATTTCAAACTTGCTTTAGCCCATTCTTACTTAACTGAAACAGAGTTATTAAGTTATCTTGTAAGACATACCTGAGAGGTCTTCAAGAGCAGGCTGTCCAGTTTTGACATAAAGAGCAGAATCCATGCCGACCCCTCCTGTGCTGGCCTCGGCTGTTACGTTCCCTTCATTGTCTGTCTGTGATCTGAATAGCAAAACAAAACAGAGATGTGCAGTCACTCTCCATCAAAAGTATCTCAAGTATAGCAACTAGACAATTGCACCTGCCATCAGCCACTCTGTCCCTCTCTCCAGAATAGACCAGCAGACTGATTTTACATAATTCATTAGTCCCATGTTGAACTACGTCCTAGAAATGGAAGCAAGCACTCAGCTGTAAAAAAAATAAAAAATTCATAGTCATACATAGGCTTCACAGCTCCTCAGATACGGTCCTAAGATGGATTTCCAGATAGATTTTAATTATCAATAACATAACCTGTTATGACTAATCAGATCCTCTCTAATAATCTGTTTTACATAAACACAAAGCAGGTAGCACGTGATGGCATGTTAAGCTCCTGCTGATTTCTCTTCAGTAACTGGTAATGACGCTCGTTTTTATTTTAAAATAAATGTTTGGGTAACACCAACTTCAAACACCGATTTTTAATCTGACATGGTGGCTGTTGTGTAATAAAAAGTGATATGGTGAGAATCTGTTGTCAGATTTAAATAATGCATCTTGGGTCATTTCATTTTACTAGTTGTGCTGTGTTTTGCACTTATAGCCACATCACAAGCAGCTGGAAATTCTCGTGCCCCAAGGATAAGTGCTGTACAAAAGAGAAGGCACAGCACGCAATTATTACTCTTAATTTCAGGCAATACTCTTAATTTCAGTTGACCCTATGCAAAATGTAGAGAGCTGTCATATCTTTTGCTAAAAAAATTAACGAAATAAAAAGTCTATTGGCAGCTGAAAAGTTTAGATTAAAGCAGCCTTAACCGATAGCTGAGAAAAACAGATTACAACTTCCATGTACAACTACAGCTATGGCACTTTGTACTCATTTTCCTTCCTCACAACTTATGCCAAGCTGCAGATCCACGTTAAGAAATCCACCATAGCTGTGAATACAGGGACAGGGAGGTTAGCTGAGACAGCGAAGGCCTCCACAATTAGCAGCCAGGATTCCCAGGTTCAGTCTTCAACAACCCATTCATATGGCAGAATCACAGAGTAACAAGGATGTAAATACCTCCCTGCAACTGCATTTTGCAGATTACTAAAAAAAGCATCTGAATACCATGTTGATATCAATATAATTTCATTTTCCTCTTTCTTTTTGAAAGCCAGCAAGATTATACAGTTAGGCTTTTTTCCTCAAATGCTGTAATGTAAAGACTATTTTTTCAATTTCTCAGCATTTACTCCAGGTGCCAATATGTAGTTTAATTCCTGTTTTTCTTTTCTTTTCTTTTTTTTTTTTTTTTGAAAAGGTCAAATAAATATTGCCTAGAGTTTATCAGAATGTTTGGATTATGAAAAACATATGGTTTGCACCTGCTTTACACTTCACATGATCGTATCTATATTCAATTTACCTAAGATGGACACCAAGAAGAGTGCTTTTTTACTTTACCTATTGATAGGATGTTGTAGCGATAAACGTAACTAGCCAGGAGCATCATAAACATATTTTTTGCAGATTACAAGGGATAAACAATAAAGCAATCAGTTTGTAACCACAAAAAACAATTTAATTCTAGATTACAACTGTACAGTTGCACTGGCAATTTTCACCTCTAAACACATTTCAAAAACCTGACCTTAGTAGAACCCAACAGCCAAAAAAGCGGTACTAATGGTGATGTCTATAGATGAAAGCGAGAGCAAGAAAAATCCAAAATGTATAATATAGATACAAGTTTTAGAGTAATTTTTTCCAACTGGTTCTTTTCTTGCAACTACATAAGAGAAAGACACCTGGCATTTTATTCTATAGACACAGAGATGACACTTAAGGGATCTGAAGACTCAAGGGTCATTCTTTCCATTTTGCTTTCCTACATAGTCCTGAGCATAATTTTGCTTCCCTCTCTTTCAGGTTCATTTCACTCTTATTTAAAAATTTAATTTCACTTTAAAAAAAAAAAGCATGGCCAACCATTCTTACACTACAACCGCCAAGAGATCAAAAGGAAAAAGCATTTAGCATAACTGAACCATTACAGAAAGGAGTGACAAAGATGGCCAAAAGGGTATGAACATCTCTACAAGTAGCAACTAGGCAGGCTAGAACAGATCCATCTTAAGGGATGAAGGGATGTGACAGAGGCCTACAAAATCATGAGCAGCGTGAAGACGACTAAGACAGAGCAACTGCTTGCAGTCTCTTCCTATGAAGGAGTTAAGGGTTGTCAAAGGAAACTAGGAAATAGCTGTCAAAAACAAAACCTAAGTATCAGACTCAAGAATTTCTTCTGTCACCGACAGGTTTGGGAACATACTTTCAGAAAGCTTCTTTATTCTCTTCCTTCTAATTACTCTTCCCAGCGTGTCCTCTATTGCCATTGTCACACAGAAGATGCTGGACTAGATGGAGGTTAGCTGTCACCCCATACAGCTGCTCTTAGGCTGACCTAAATCGAGGTTAGTGCAAGCATATGAGAACAGACCTTCTGCCTGGCCTCACCTATGCTAAGGGATTTTTCTTCGAATTTCTCATTATTGCTTACAAGGCTGCTCCACCACCGTTAGCCACACTTAAGAGAATGAGTTTATCTATGTATTAAGTTGGTCTTGTTACAACCTTTAAAGCTGTGATGCATAAAATACACTTAACCCATGTGGTACAAAATACAGGCAAGCACAGTAGTTGGTCAAGTTGCACTCTGTCATTAACTGTTAGCAGAGTTGGAAAACTGCAATTATTCACATCCCTGTTACAACTCATACACTTCAGTCTGACTGCCTTTGACAACAGTTTTTGTGTAACTGAATCAGTTATTCTCTCAAAACAATAAACCTTAACGCGATGTGGCATTCGTATTGCCACATCACCGCCCTGAAAGAGCATCCAAAATCCATCTTCCTACAGAAACGTCACGTTCCAAAGAGTTTAGCTGAGCAGTTAACCGTACCTGTACATGAACGGAGCTACTGTGGCAGTGTTCGGGTGGCTGTATTGCTGTTGGGGATGAGGTAGCTGAACACTCACAGTATTGCTTCCTGTTGTGTGTGTCGTAGCGGCTGGTCCATTGACAGACTGGCTGCTGTTGCTGCTGTTGAGGCCTCCTATACCTTTTCCTTCGGAAGAGGCTAAGCTCGAAGAGGAACTGGAATTCCTGCTGTCTAGCTGAGACTTCTGATGCGAGAGCCCTGAGCCAGGTTTCCCGCTGCGGCTTTCTTTTGCAGAAACTGGGGCACTTGAGGATTTCCCTGTGGTGTTTTTCATTCCTGGTTTTGGTATTCCACTGTGCGAAGGGGCAGAGGCCTCCTTCTTGGCACTATTCAGCTTTCCTCCTTTAGGGATAAAGCTTGCGATCTTTGAGGACTTTTTTGGCATCTCTGTTGTTGCTAGTGCTGTCTGTTCTTCTTTTGGTTCCTCTTTCACGTCCAGCTTTTCAGTGATAGATGTTCTTTTTGCAACGTCTTTACTTTTATCCTTTTCCTTCTCTTTCTGTTTCTCCTTCTCCTTCTCATTACCCTTGGGAGAACTTTTCTTATTAGTCAGTGCCCGGCTAAAAGTCCTTTGTGCAATTCCCTTGAGTGCAATTTTGGGACTACTGGACATCGATCCCGGATTGTTCACATTCTGATTTGCGGCATCAATCTCCTCGCTTTCCTCAAAGCTGGGAAGCGTCTCTAGCTTTTCACAACTGTTGTCCCGAGACCCTGAACACTCGAGCGTTGTCCCTCCTGCTTTGGAGCCTCCTTTGCTGTTGAAGAGTTTCAATTTTTCAAGCATGGATTTTTGACCATTGGGAGTCGTTTTGATAATCTCTGATGGTGGCTTTGGAGGCTCCGGTACCGGCTGCTTTACGGATAACATGGAAGACGTAGCTGTGTGCTTAGCACTGAGGGACTTGCTGCGCCAAGGTTTAATAGCAGAGCTGGGCTGAGGGATGGCTGATGAGTTATTGCAACTAACAGTACTGCTGCAGCTTTGAACTGAGGATGATACATTTTCATTCATTCCTGTGGGCTGGAAGGCTGTACTGTCTGCAGGCTCTGGAAAAAAAAAAAAAGAAAAAAAGAAAAACAACGATAAAAAACACACGCACAAGAAAATACAGTAGTGCCTGGTATTAAAGCTGGTCTGAGATTCTTTCTGTAATAAAACATTAGGGACTTTACATTAGCAACATTAAAAAGATAAACACATCTCACTATTTTAAACATCAGTATCACTTAATGAAAATAAAAGCCAGTTGTCTTTTCCTATCCTCCTATCCAGCTGAACAGCAGCAAGCTCCTACTATGTAATTTACATTTACTTGCTCTTTAAAGGAAAGAAGAAAAAAAAAAGAAAAAGGAATCTTCCTCCAGTTCAAACCAAAATGTGTTTTTTGCGATGTGTTCTCCCTTATTAGGTTCATAATACTTTCTCATTAGCAAAAACACAGCACTATTTTCTAACTAAGGGTTCTCTCTGCTTTTGGCAAAATTTTTGCTGTCCGAGTTAAATTCTTAGAAAAACCTCAAATATAAAAAAATGCAAGAGTAAGGCAAAAAAATAAATCTGGAGCTCTTTCAGTTAAGGAGAAGAGATCACCATATACAAAAAGGTAGAAGAAAACCCCATATACAAAAGCAAAACCAATTGTGCCCTTATGCAATGAACCCAAATTATATATTACCACACATCCTAATCCAGCTGTAAGAGAAACTAGTGGCAGTAATTGTACAGCCCTCCCCCTCAGAGAGAGGGAATCTCAGTTAGTTGCTTTTAATGTTATTTGTTCTTTGTAAGAAATTAGCGTAGAGCTTAAAGAAAGCTTAAAAAATCACACTCACCTACCAGTGGCCACTTCTCTTCTGAAGTTTCTCTTTGCTGAGTTTCCTTTCTGGAGACGTTACTCTCTCAATTATCACAAATATGTTTTCTGTTAAACTGCTCATGTTTCCAATTAACTTTTGTCATCTATGTCTGTTTGCCTGCCCAGCAGCCTGCTGGGGATTAACGGCTCTTACCTATATTTCTCTGCCCTCTAGCAATAAAGTAAACTGTGTATAGAGCTGCATTTTTTTAATTCAAAAATCAACAGCGGTTGAGAGCGTGCGTTTTCGGCAGCAGGAGCAGCCCAGTGAATTCAGTCCTGTAAATCATGAACCGCTGCAACCACACAGGGACTGTTTTACTTCACTTTCAGCTGCTCACTGAAGATACGGCTCTGTTAACCTCCCTCCTCTGATCCAAACCAGATCTACTAAAGATTTAAAGCACATACATCTTCATGACTTAATGTAGAATCGGGTTTCTAAGAGTACTAGGGATTCCTTAATAATAAACTCAGTCATTTCACAGGGTTATGGACAAAGCAGGAATTAATGATACTTTACAAAAATATTACTGGAGTTGGAAGATTTCCAGGACTGTTATTAACCAGTAACTATTATGTTGGCTGGTCTTGCTAGTCCTTTTCCTAAGTCAAACTACCCACGTGGAGATGGCAAGAAGCATCTGCCAGTTTACAGACACATCATGCTTCTTTCACGATACTGCCAGCCTGCTGACTTCAAGGGCATTACTCCTGGTTTAGTCCAGCACAGAAAGAAAAACCAAGCCCCAGACATCCCAAACAGCGATGACACTCGCTCTGCTCAAACCTGCTAAATTCAATCAGACGGATCAAGGAGGGCTGAGTGAGTAACAGTGCAGGAGTCACACTGCCTGCCAGCGCAGGGAGGGCAGTGACCCAACGTCACTGTGCCCTGCCCACAGACAGGAGGAAGGCAAGGTCAGAGCTACTTTATAAGCTGTTGGAAATATTACTCCCTCAGCTTTTAGATGCTCTGAACCATTGCTTTTACCCTGATGCTTTTGACAGTACACTGCTGCTTTTATTATTATTATTATTATTTATTTCCAGATGTCCTCCTACCTATCATCATCTACTTCTGATTGCAACGCCGCTCTGCTCTCCTTTTGTGATGTCCAAACAAGCAAGCCTTTGTCTCACCCTGCATTCCACAAAAGACACTCTGCAATGCAACAAAAGCTTCACTGAACTCCCAATTGTGCGTCATTTGCAAATAATTTGTATAGCTCCATCTAATGAATAAATAAATAAAAGTAATTGCCGATCTCAATACCTGGGTGCTTCCACAGAAACAGGAGATTCATAGTCCTTCCAAAACTAAGTCCCTAGTCCATTCCAGCCTAATAAAGTTGAACAAATCTTGACATAAAGCATACCCACGCCCATAAATCAACAGATCTGTTTGTGATTCATGGACGTACACAGGCCAAATTTAGAACTGCATCCAGGGATGAACCTAATGTATAAATCAAGACAAGCAGCAAACCCTTTACTTTCTTAGAAAAAACAAGGAGTAATAGGGAAATTGACTGGGACAATATAAGGGTGATGCATGGAAATTCATTGATAAAGGAGCCACCTACAAAGTAGTGCTTATTACTTTATATACACCTAGAGAATACAGCAGGAACTGGGGGGAAGAGTGATTTGTCCAGTCAGCTAGTACAAGATATGCAGCAACACAAGCCCAGCGCAGGGTGTTCAGCCTGAGCACGCAGCCAATGGAACATGCTTGGAAAAGAAAAGTGCTCTTTTCAAAGAGACTCTTAACTTCAGTTTGGAAAAAAAAAAGGTTACGTGTTTATGTGTAACAACCAGGCCATTCTGTATTCCCTAATCTCAAAGCCTACCTAGAGTCTTGGCATGAGGTGCGACCTGAAGGCTGGAGGCACACACCTGAGAAAACAGATACCTGAGGACCAGGCTGCGGTCCACAACACAATTGTAAAAGTCCACCTCTAGCTCAAACACCGAGCTCACTGTTAACATGCCGCACATCAGCTAAGGGAGGAGAAACAGAAGGCAACCCACATCAGCACAGCCTCCCTATGAGCAATACAATGCTTTCCTGGAAGTAAATAGCAAGTGTTGTTTCATTTGGGAAATGAACTTCCTCCTAACAACCCAGCTGAGTGCTCCAGTTCTTGGGCTTTTAGGAAAAAGGTCTTGCTCTATCAAATGAAATGGATTATTTTTCCAAATCCAAAAACTTTTTTTTTTTTTTTTTTTTTTTTTTTATTTCCCCCCAACAAATTTCACAACTTTTTCATTTCTAATTTCTCTGAATGTTTTGAGATTTGGTTTGGTCATTGAACAATATACACTTTTTTTTTTCTTTTCTTAAATAAACACGGCATTCACTTTGACCTCTATGCATACACACGTCTGTTTGGACCTCAGTTGCACTTCCACTGCCAGTGGTGTAGAATGAATATAATACAATTCCATTCAGAGAGTTTCTTCTCATCTACAAACATGTCGGATAAATCAGAATTAGGACAACAATACTATGACTGCAACAAATTTTTCAGATGGGTATGTGGGGACATAAATGTAATTTTTGGTGTCTCTACCTAACATTTTACAGTAAGCACATTCTATGAATGCTGGATTCTACACATTTGATACCAATGAAAAATATTTGGAAACTTTGAAATATAAATATAAATATATATATATATATATATTTCAAAGTTTTCAAAGTATATATGTATATATATATATATATGCTAAGCTGTTATAACTTTGGGGAAAAGAAAGATATTTCTTGTGTAAGAAATATTTTCTTGCACAAACCCAATGGATTGTGATTTATTCTCAGGACAAATACAGTGGAACTGGAAATTCCAAGTCCTCAAGTTTTTCTTACATTCTACCACGGAATGCTAATGCAAGAAATAAAAGGTTCACCGTAAAACACACTCCTGAAAAATGGCTTCAGCTTAAGAAAGCTCCAGCCTTTTTCAGATTCTCCATTTCTTTCTCACAAACAAGTCTGCTGGCTCTTTTACTCCTAAGGCCAATCTTGGTAAACGAAAGGGATTCTGCTGCCAGAATGTAGATTCAAATGCTAGGTTTCCTAATGAAGCAGTAACATCAATATGTGGATAATACATCAGCATGCAAAGGGGAAAGTTTTATTCAGCGTAGCATAGGCCCTTCTTTCATGAAAAGGAGAGCAGGTTTCATGCATTCGATTAATAAGCTTATTATTTCCCATGCGTTCCTTTGTGAGGGAGATATTTTCTTTCTTCAGCAACCTGCATTAACTAAAACTGACTATAAAAGAAATGTTTTCAAAACCAAGCTACGGTCCACAATAAATAATGATCTCTTTCCTCTTTTCAGAGTCAAATCTTGGCCTGAAATCTATTTTGTTCCTAGTGTTCCTGTTAAAAAGATGTTGGTGGTCTAGTTCCAATGCCAATACGCACTGTAGCATGGGTAAATCTGATTTCAGCTGCTCCTGTAAAGTCTTAACTGCAAACCTACCCATTTGTGATGAAAAAAAAGAATCCGAAGGCTTATGATTTAAATCTCCCACTGAAGTCTTTGAGAGCTTGCGTTATAATAAGGTCAGGAGAAAATATATGCAATTTCCCATCATTTGTCATGTTCAGTCTAAGCAAGTGTACTTTGATTTGCTATAACTGACAACTTTCAAAAACATTTTCATTATAAGCATGAAAAGCAACACAAAGACAAAGGATACTCTCATAGTTACGTCTTCTTAGAGGGGTCAAGAACTTCACACTATTTTTATTCATTTCAGAATGAATAAGCTGTCATTTTTTATTTCACAGCTATGGGAAAAATAAGAAGTTCTCATGAAGAGAAATATATTTTAGTCCAGCCCATAGATTAGATAACTGAGTTAAAAGCAAATCCACAACCAAACTCTAATTTAGGAAGTAAAAGCAGAGCTGCTCTATGACACCATAGTGTCAGAACTGCAGAAACTGTTGTGGCAGTTTCATCATTTCCCATGCAGAGGAATAATTAGCAAGTCCTGACCTTCCCGTCCACCAACCAAGAAGACTCTCCTTCAAAGCACTGCAATTAGGAGTCCTACAGAGAAAAGCTTTTTAGCTGAGCTATTCTTCAGTGGTGATTTATCATGCCTAGCGAACCCCTGAAGTATGGAAACGTCTGTGTTTTTGCCAGGAGCCTACTATAAAAATCAGAATCTTTCCATAATCCAAAACAAGAACAGGTAGAGCAGAATGTTCCTAACAAGAGTACCCTGGCAAACAGCCCTCCCTCCAAATAAGTTAAACTCTTCAGATTCACAGAAGTTTCTATTTCAGTTGTAACACCGCTGACCCTAGAGAACTAAGGCTGTGTGGAGCAGGCAGGCTGGCTGGCTGGCTTCGGGCTGGGGACGAGGCATGGCCTCCAAGGGCAAGATGACTGAATCTTTGTATTCTCTCTTCTACTCTGGCCCACAGCAAAAAGCAACAAGAATATTTTCTCAAAGGCAAAGATTGCCAGATAGGGATAGTCTGTGTAATCTGAGAGATGATCAGATAGGAAACATTTCGCTTTGCTGAGGACAAAAACTTCACCAAGCTGACTAGAGCTGGTTTCCTCAACTTCTATCTGCTTTAGGGTTGATTCAATTTATTGTAATATAGCAAAAAAAAAAATACCCTTACTCCTTGATATTTTCCATTTCATCCTTCCTTTACTTCTTCAGCCTCAATGAGGTAGACTATGCTACTTCAATAGCAGTTGCATGTATTCACAGAAACATACTGTACTTCTGAAAACCTGTACCAAATGCTGAAGATTTGCCAGTCACTAAGTTTTCACATTTCTGTGAAGTTCCCTCTATTCACTCAAAGCTTCAGTGTATGGAACAATAGTACTGTTGTTTACTAGCTTACATGGCCAAGACTTGGTATTTTTGCTGAGGTGAAGGGAAATAAAATTGGAGCACAGGCAATCCTTTTCTCATTGTCTTGACATAACCGACTAAGACACTTGAATTGCTTGTTGTTTTTGTTTAGTTACTGTAAAACTCAAAATACTGTCCACATGACTGCTTAAGAAAGAAGTTGGAGGGACCTCCATCAACCACATACCAGTTCTATTGCCACAAAATAATGAAAGCAAGTTCACCGTGCCATTCCAAACCAGTCGCACTCTCCATTTCATCCTAGACAAATACCATTCTTGTTCATTACTCTTGATTTTTCTTCTCGTTATTTGTACAATAAAATCCCCCAAGATTTCTCCTAAGAGGGTTATTCAATTCATTAATGAATTGCAGGCAAAGAGCTGTTGAGGCGTCTTGATTAGGCTTTACACATAGGTGGCATGGACAATACGTATACACAGTGGTCTCAACCCAAAACACCTATCCTACAGGTTTGTAGGATATGAAATACACCATAAACATGTTAGTGGTCTGAGAACCACACTTAGACAACACTGACACTTGGCTATTCTGATTATTAGCACTGGCTCCAGTTGGGCTTGGAATGACCACGGAGGTAGAAATGGAATCAATTTTTTTGAAGAGAAGTGACAGGCATTAGGAAAAAACACCTCAGAAAACTCCCACTGATGAATTGACGCACCAAGCTAAGCCACCTATTAACTAAGAAATATTGTATTCTGCTCATTCAGAAGTCACGTAATTGTCTAGCTGTAAACAGTAAAGTTGCAAATTCCAATGTGTTCTCAAACATGGGTATTCTGTTTAACCAGATGAGTCAAACCAAACCATTTAGATATACCAGTACTTTACCATCATATGTATTGACACCTATACACGAACATATGTAAATATGTGCAAACCTATTAAACTTGTACATAAAACAGCAGATGGACAGATATCACTTTCTACACTGTGATCGTCTTCCTTTCATCTTTCTGCTCAATGAAACTACTTTAAACTCCTTAACCTAGCCGTATCACCAAAGTTCTGGTCATAGGAGTGAAAGAAAATCATTTTTTAACTTCCTCTCACACAACAGCCACCACTGGAACAGTGTCAGGCTGGACATCTTCATGTGTGTTTTCTTTAGCATTTATCAGATCACTGGACAAAGCTATAGCCTACTTTAAGGAAGAATAACACCATATTATAAGCTAGACTTAAAATAAAAAATGTGTTGAATCCATTCCATTTCTAGGTTGGGAATCTACAGCAGCAGATCTCTCAAGCCAGGACAACATGCAAGTCATGATCTACTACTCGTCGTTACAGTCATGAAGGGTTGACCGTGACTTGATGCTCCTCAACCACTTCAGAAGTGGTGGTAGTTCTCTGGAGCCAGTGATGGATTCTGTAGGTGCATTTGGTTATGGACAAGGACCAGTCAAAAGGCTCAACTGAAAAGCCTCAAATGGAAGAGGCCAAAGATACTGAAATATACCCAGGGGGAGGAGGCTTCTATCGCTGTGGTAAAAACATACTGGCACTTACAGATGTCTGGGATGTAGCAATACTACTGTTTTCTTTCCTATGATTTAATAGTGAACTTTGGTTTCCATGGTTGCTCCTCTGGCACAATTCACCCAGCAATAAATTTACGGGAAATGGTAAATATTTATTTTAAAAGGAAACATCTACGAACTGTGAAGTCCATGCAATCCTGGGCCAGCACTTCAGCTGGTATAAATTAGGGTGGTTCCACTGTCTCCCGTACAGCTCTACTACAGATGTGCACTGGGCTCCTTCTCAAGGTTATGTTTTACTTCAAAGCACAAGGGTGTTCTGTTTGTTTTTTTTTTTTTCCTAATCCTAATGAACTGTACACTTAAGAGCATGTCATTGGCTATTTTTTTTTTCCAAAAACTTTTTTAAAATACCATTTTGGCTTGTTCCTAAGACTTACACGAACTATGGCAAAGTTCTGTGGTCTTGCAAAGCTCCATTTCAATTGCAACTAAACCTTCAGTTAGCCTCTGTTAGGTAAAAGAGAACATATTTTTTAATGCCAAGTTTAGCCAGTTAAAAAAGTTGTAGAATTGAACATGAATATGATTTACTGCATACTTGTGTCTTGTCCTATAAACGTGCCATACTGCTTGTTAAACTCTGAAAGTCTTTCAGCTGTCTTACGGGCACGCACCCAATATAAGTATGTTGCTGAAGATTCACTCAGATGAGCCAATCTTTTCAAAACATATTTGGAAAAGTGACAGGATGCAAGCGATACCCCCAGGATACACAAGCATGTTGTTTGACACTGACTCCCATGACAGTCACCTCATGATATAAGCCAGTAACCTTATGCGTAGGGAAATATAGAAGAATTAATCTGGGAGAAATAGTTTGAGTCAATACAATTATGTGTATTAAAGTTGACTGAAATGTTCTGTACTTAGGAGAAATTAAATGCCTAAATATAAAAGGACAAATAATCAGCTATGCAACAATACTGCAGAAAAGACATAGGAGTTACAGTATATAACAATTAATGCCTTTAAAAGACATTTAGATGTAGAGCTTAGTGATATGGTTTAGTGGAGGACTTGATCGTGTTAGGTCAGAGGTTGGACTTGGTGATCTTGGAGGTCTCTTCCAACCTAGATGATTCTGTGATTCTGTAATTAGTTCACCCTACTTAGCACAAGAGTAAGGCCTCACATGAAGCACTGCATCCAGCTCTAGCATCTCTCTAAAAAAAGATTGACAGCCCCAAAAGAGGCCAGGAGAGATCATCAAGAGAAAACAGACTTCTCACAGAGAACCTATAAGAACCTACGAGAGGAAAGTTGAAGTAGCAGAGTTTGTTTAGTCTAGAAAATAGAAAGCTGAGGGGAGACATTGCAGGTCTTCAAATATGTAAAGACAGTTATAAACAGGACAGATACTGGGGGGCAATAACACGCCTAATTTTTAGCCAAGCAAAATCCTGACTCTTTCCACGGATTGTTTTATTTATTTTTAAAAGCTACCTATAATACTAAACACTAGACACTGGAAGGAACACAGTAAGCGACTGTCAGATCTGCCACAGGACGTTTCAGAACAGACGAGCAGACACCGCTCGGGTACAAGTACATGGGATTTTACTGCAGAGCTGGAGCACAGATTCTGCCGTTCATTTACAGATGCAATTCTGAAAACAGATAACGTATGCTGCAAACTTATCACAATTTTAAATGCTGGTCTTTAAACAGAGTTAAAACCAGGTGTATCTACTCCACAAAATTATGGCTCAAAATTGTCTAATGACAGTGTAAATGAAGTAGTTTTAGACTAAGGAGCAAACAAAAACCTAGCAATTCTCCCAGGAAGAAAACATGAAACAACCAACCAGACTCTCAGAGTATCTTTCATGTTATCCCATGCATTTTCCCTTCTCTCTCTCTGTTTTTTTTTTTATTTTCTCTGTTAAGCCACATCAAATTCACCATATCGAAAGATAAATAAATCACTCTGGAGTGTGTTTATATCTAAGTTTATATCTAGAAAATTTGACAGAGTTATTCCGGCATCTGCTTTTTGGTAGTGCGTACAGCAGAATGGTAGGAAACACCAACTGCGTTGCACCTTTTCATGTAAGGTTATGGATTTGTCAAGGCAAATTATGTCAACTTGTTTTATCATTGGTCTGACTTGCAGAGAAAGCCATCAGTCAGCAAGGATGGAGAGCAACTCTGGGCTGTCGGCACCACGTAGTCACACAGGCAGCCTTCTAAACACCAAGCGCGATCTGCTCTTTGCTTCACACCTCACCGAGATGAAGCACTTGTACATTTTTAAAAAGGGGAATGACCTAAATTTGTGATGTTTTCACATTCTCTGTTGAGCCAATCACTTTTATTTAAGAGTGAAAAATCCCTTTTCTGCTTTTGCAGTTCTTGTAATCTGAGCAACTTCTGTACAGTCTTATCAAGTCACCACTTCGAAAGTAAACATTAGGCTCACTCAATTTTCCAAAGAAAAAGAAAACCGAAAACAGAGCTAAAAACACACTGACAAACAGAAGTCAAAGTGACTGTTCTACAAAGTCAAACCCCAGATTTTTTTTTAAACCTACACAAACATGATTTCAGTCATGAAGTAAGTTACGACTGCCACAAAAAAAAACGTTTACTTACAGCAAGGGACAACCGTTTCATTCTATAAAACCACTTTCCAGCTTTCTGACATCCACACGCTGTTCAGAGGCATCCTTCCATCGCAGGACCTCTGCTGATTTCTGATGTTGAGGAGCGTGCTGCTAACGCTGCTGCTGCCCCCAGTGTGACCAGCCAGCCCTCAGCAGCCACAGAGCTGGGGCTTTGGCACGGCCAGCAGCGGTTCTGGCCGCTCAGACAGAGATGGTCGATGCCTTTTCAAGATCAATTCAAGTATAGAAGAGTTCTCTGCTGGAAATCACAGCTGCATGCTGCACGTAAAGGACGCTGCTTGAGATACCGGGCGTTATTTCTCATTTCTGTGTTATTTAGCAAGCCGCCTGGCTGCCACCAGATCTTGCAGGGACTTGACTGGGCAGGGAGTGCTGAGCAGACAGAGAGTCCTAAAAGCTGCAAATGACCTTTCTGGAGTTGTATTTACTCTCTCTTCCGTAAGATATCAGACACTCCAAGTTCAGGACTATTCAGCCTTTAATTACCAAAAGATATCATTCAAAATGCTAAGATTTATTACAGTAACTGGTGTTTGCTAGCTTCTATCAGCTACCAACATTACCATGACTTTTTAAACACATGGGAGGGCACTGCAAGCGGCTTTCAGATCCCTTTAAAGGCAGAGTCCACACTGAGCTTTTTGAAATGCTCCCCATGAGACTAATTGGCAGCAGACCCTGGCAAGCTTTGCACGCTGTAGTGGTTCAGAGTGACGCCAGTAACAAACACAGCCTTCCGCAGAGCTTCACAAGCACAGAGCTGCACAGCAGCCACCTGCGAGATCAGATTTGGAGGCCTGGCTTTCATGTTACCTCTTCTCAGGCAGCCAAACCATCCCTTGTCTTGTAACTCCTCTTACCTGGTTACCAAAATGGACAAAACCATGGAGTACAAACGCTATTTCAGGCTTAAGAGATTCATTTACCAGCACTGGGACGGCACTGTTTTCTCCCACTGTTAAACAAACATTTTATAATATAGTTATGGTCTCTAGCTTGAAATCATGTTGATATTAATTAGGAACAATAAAATCACTTTTAAAAATTTTTTTCCCAAAAGGAAAATAGTAGTTTGAAATGAGTTCCCATCAGACTAGGTTGGTTATTAACAGGCCTGCAAAGAAATGTTTGCGCTGCAGCTGACAACCTGACCACCACCGAACAGAACAGCCAGGGGGGTTGTTTGCTTTGAACATCACACTTGTAATACCGTAACAAAGCAGTCAAACCTTTCATTGTGGTCAGTGTCGTGTGATCATCTCAACCCTTACATACCAAAAGGGATGGCTTTTTCTTTGGCCAGGAAACAAGGAAGAGTAGGAGATGAGGTGCTGAGCCCTGGAATAGGCTGACCAACCATGTGTGTGTGTGGATGGATGGACGGACGGACGGACAAACAGATAATCACTTGTAACTTTGGCCATCCCAGTAACCTTTCACCAGCTCTGACTCTAGCTGTCTGGATGAACCCAACGTCTTAGCTCCCCTGCCACGGCTGTGACAATAACTGGCCCTGTACCTGCAGCCAGAAAAATCCTTTGGTTTCAAATTCAGTCTCTACACTGAATGCTACTATAAATGGGTATAAAAAAAATGTTAACTTCTTAACTGGAATCTCTATCATGTTTTACAAGTCTCAGCTCTTTTTTTTTTTTCCACCACATTTTTTTCATTCTTATACTATTATTTGGCAGAAAGGAGAGAGTCTGCTTTTTGTCCCTGTTTATTATTATTAATTTATTGAGAGTGGAAAAACTGCGTGAGATTAAGCAGAACATAAAGCTTCCAGTGAGGAAGACATGCAACATCAGAAGACAGAACAACTGTCCAGCCTGTACTTGATACAGGAGCCAACCCCAGTCATTTTGAACATCAAATATTTCATCTGGTTTTATGTGCAGTTACAGAAGAGGCCTTGTCCTCCATTGTCATGCTCTTAAATAAAAGATTTTTAATTCAAGAGAACTACTACGATCATCTGAGTTGACCTCAAATGTATTAAGCCAAAGAATTTCATTCAGTAATTTAAGCCAAATCTATAACCTCTGCCTACACATCAGATCTTGGTAGATATTAAATTTGGACTCATTATGTCTAATTTAATCCCTTTCAACAGCTAATCACCCATGTTCTTAAAAACTGCATCTAGTTTGCTGTCTGAATTGGGCTAGTTTCAAATTCCAAACAAATGGATACTCACATGCAGTCTACTGAGGTAATAAAGAATCCTTATTAATATAAATCTCACTCCCTACAGATATCTTTTAAGTAACAAGGAAGTAACCTTTTAAACAAAAACATAAATTTATCTTTTAAATACCTAGCTGCAAAAGAAGTTTTCCAAGCCTCTAATGATGCTGTACCCTTCTTCTCATTGTTTCATGCACGTTGTCCCTTTATTCAATGTCCATTTGAATGCTGCTGGAAACTTCAGCCTTCAAGATACTACCCCTGACAGGAAAGGTGAGAACCCTGAGTTTTCATTTCACTTTGCACATCTCATCTTGTTCCTGGTAAGAACTTAGAAAGCAACAATCTCAAAGTCAGTATTTTTAAATTGACTTTGGTTAGTTTGTGGTTGACTTAATCCAAATCTGCTGCTTTTGAATAACCTTAAGTGATCCTGAGTTTGAGAAAAGCTCAGTATCACACAGAAGCAAGCCGAGAATGTATTCTCAGGTGCTTTTTATATCAACGCAGCATTTAACATGACTCCTCTAGGACTCAGCACCAGGGGGGTTTTCATGTTCCTAGCTGTGAATGCTTCATTGCAGCTATTTAACTGGTGGATTTAACTTTGGAGAGTCATTCCTGCTAAAGCTATGACGATACATGTCATGCCCTCTTGAACTGTACCGACAAATATAACTGCCTACATACAAAGTGCACACATTTTTAGCACACATTTGCTGTATGTAACCATACACCAGCAAGAAATATTTGTTCAGCAGAGTGGAGGTTTCCATGCCAACATTTTACTAACTTGGTAGTTAGTCCTGTTTTGATACCACAACGTGAAAAAGATATACAAAGAAATTCCTTGCCTGTCCTTTGACATACGCTAATATCTCTTCCTGTTTAATTAGATAATACTTAATGAAGTATTAACATTTTATCTCATGTAAAATTAGATAACATTTACAAGTATCGAAGTGTGGTAATTTCATCCTTGCCAGAGCTCATAGCTGGACTAAAGTAAAGTCAGCCCCTTAGTATTAAATCCACAGAGGTTTGATGCACACAAAATTGTCATTGCCATGAAAATCTCTGATTCTCTGAGATCTGCGGATCTTGGTACTTCCCTGTTTATCAATGCTACCCTCTGTACAGGAACTATTTTAGCTGTGTTAGCAGGATAAACGTGCCTGTAATAAGTAGAACATGGACTAGTTTGGAACATCACTGTATTATATTGCAATATACAAAGCTTTACACAACAACAGACCAGAACTGAGCATCAGCATGGAACAAGGGAAAAGATGGAACATTTAAATAAGAAGGGCATTTAGAACAGCAACAAAATATCAAAGATTTTTTTCTTACCAGGTAGAACTATCAATCATGAAGCACACTTCAGTTTTGCTTTGCCTTTGCTTCTCAACAGAGTCTCTTAAAGAACTCACTGACACTATTTAGTCAATGTTCCAATATATTTTTAATACCCAACAAAACTAACCATTTCTAACAATTGCAGAAATCACGGAGAACTCCTGGTTATAAAAGACCTCTGGAGATCATTTGTTCCAACCTTCAGATATAAGCAGGGTCATAGATTCGTTTAACCAGGGCTCTGTCAAGGCAAGTTGTGAATACCTTCAACAAGGGAGATTCCACCACTTCCCTGGACAAACTTTTTCAATATTTAATTGTTCTTGTACAGAACAACTTCATCTTATTGCCAGACAGAAATTCCCCTAAAGGAACTTGTGCCATATGCCTGATGTCCTTCACCATGCATCCCTGTGAATACAGCAACCAGCCTTCACATACTAAAAGACGGTGATTGAAAATATACTGCATTCCAGAAGGTATTACCTAAACTTTGAAAGAAATAAAAGGAATGCGACATCAACCAGAGGACCACACGTTTCTCTTACTTTCCTGCAAATACAGGATACCCATGCCTGGAAACTGAGACATGCGGAGCTCAGATTACAGCTGAGTCAGCAGGATCTCATTTCAGGACCCTCTGATGAGACTCATATCAATAAGTTCGCAAGAACGTGGCCATTAAAACATTTATTTCAGTGCACAAATACATATGCATGAATTTTCTTTTTATTTAATACTTCCTGTTTACGAGAAACCTGACATTATTAGCACTGCCTTCTTCACAAATCTGAAAAATAAGCATTTCCTTTGATCTCATGTGGAAATGGTCCAAGCTTGGTAGTGCCTTTTCTCTACTGACATTTTGTCTAAAATGCAATCCAAGGGGAAATGTGTCATTTTTCCCATGGACTTCTACTGCCCTCTGTAGGATTACTTTAAATAAAATATTACGAAAAAAATAGAAAATACACCTAAGTGTATAAGCCTACCAGTCACATTACTGTATCACATCATAAACTTCCTGGAGATGACATTAAGTTGGCATTTTCTATAGCTTCAGTATTTTAGGGATTTTACAGACTGGGGATACAAGTCAGAGAGCAATAAACAAAATATTCCCATACAATGCTACCAGACTCTTGATAATGCAAAACGGAAACTGAGTGCCTAAAGATCAGTGAAGACAGTGGATACGTGCGGGCGTTCAGGGCTGGTCAAGAATACCCACCATTTTGCAGAACAGCAGACTGCTTTTAAAGCCTGTATCAAAGAACTGTCAATTTTGTGTGGCTGTGCAAAACACTGGGACAGATAAAAAGAAGATATGCAAAGTCCACGGAAACACAGAAGAGTACCACCATTCTGTGGAACAAAATGGTTGGAAGACAGAAAAATCTGAGTTAAGACAGGAAATCTGACTTCTTTTCCTAGATGGTTCCTTAGTTCCTGTGTCTGACTGACAGCCCTCCAAATTGTTTGAAAGCCCAAGACCTGCTAAATGGCAGCCCTACCGAAGGGCCACAGATAAACATTTATTTCACTCCTCTCTTGTGATCACTGCTGGAATTCTAAGCATCTAGACAAGTTCCAATTTGTAAACATAGTTGCTCGTGGACTTCTAAGTACTTAAGGGGTTCAGCAGAAGCCTTGAAGATCTCACCCCTGGATTTACACACCCAGAGCACATAGTGATTCCTGAAGATCTTCTGTAGATCTGGACCTCACTCCATGATAGACAAATTATACCACCACATGAAAAGCATGCAGTTCCTTGACACATGTAGACACACCAGAGTTTATACTAACTGATTCAGTATTGTAAGTCTGTAACAGGTGCTGAAATGAACAGGAAATTACATGTTTAATCCTAACACATTCTAATTTCATAAATCATTGCAAGTTATGCATTTCAGCAAATGTATATTCTAATGACTTCTACCATACTGATTTTTATTTTCGTTTTTGAATGCCTTGAGATTTCCAGATTTGACAGATTTCCAGAAGTGAATAGCCAAAAGTTTCGACAGACTGATTTAATGTTGCAAGATTTCAACAGGTTTCTAAACAAAAAAATAAAATCACTGCCCCCCTATCATTTTACATTCATAAAAACTTAAGCATCCACTGTCAGCAGTTGTCAATTAATTCTATAGCTCAAGAGAAAGACCATACGCGTACGGCAAATATTATTTTCATAAAGCTCCCCAAAATCCAAAAAGAACTATAGCGTACCAAAATTGTATTAGCTTAAATTATTTGTTAGCGTTCAATTATTGACTATTACATGGAAAATTAAACCATATGAAAATTGAATGAGTCTGTCATTATGCATGACAAGGATCCTGATGTGTGAATTTTTCTTCTTTCTTATTTGCACACAACAAATTTATCTTATTTGTCCAAATGTTGTAGTGTGCACACAACCAGAAGGACTTTAAAAATATATATATCTGTATCTACTTAAGTGTCTGTGAATAGTTCATTTTCTCAGAAATCCTACTTGATGTCTTTCTGTTTTTCCTATGTGTCAAAGCAACAGTAGTTACATTTATTCACATCACAGAATTTTTCTCTGAATCAATCCATCATTGCTTGTAAGAGAAAGCTGAACTTTGGTTTGCAAAAAAAGGTTTTAGTTAAACTGCAAAATCTCCAAAGGTCTGTTACATATAGCATCTCCCACAACTTCTTTTTTCTTCTGAAAAGAAAGAAGTCAAAAAAAGTGCTTTTAAAACATGTTCATTATCTATACTGGCCTGTGTATTCTTGGGTGAAGGGCAGACCCACAGTTTTCATCAGCCCTTGTATCTACATCCTATCTAGGAAACGGCCCGAGTACACCAATTGCTTCTTCCTCTGTGCTCAGAGCCCATCATGGGAGACTTTAGAAGCACACTGGGAGCTACAGTCAGCTTTATTTCTGTGGCTTGGACTTCATGCTCCAATTTCTTTCAATATTTGCAAATGTCATCTGGCAAAATCAATTAAATTCCCAACATTCGGGATAAGCAAAGCCCTGCAACATTCCAGGTCTTTACGACAGAGACTATCTCCTTATGTGTACTTCTTTGCTAAGAGTACACATAGATCTCAACACACACACCTGCTTGCATGCATCCAAGAATCTCTTATTGCTATATAACAGCAGAATAGTTTTTTAACTACAATAGTTTTATGTTACATAAATCCTTTCTAGATTTCTTGAAAACTGGTGGTCTCATCATTAATTGACTAGTGGAATATTAAAAAAAAAAAAAAAAAAAGTAGGTTATTTATTTTCCAGTAGCTAGCTATTCCTCCATGCTCCATTTACTGTCCTTTTCATTTCTGATGTATTCTGTTTCAATTAATGCACTTTCTTTGCCACAAGACACAGACGACTGACTAACAAGACAGTTCGCATTTGGAGGGAAAGGCCACAGATTATTTAAAGGCTGCAAATTACATCCTACTTTGTAAGAAACTATTCAAATGTAATACACCGAAGGCTACCTTCTATCATGAAGTGATCACTCATGCCAAAACAGTCTGCCAAAACAGTCAGATTTCTTTTTCTCCCATTTCCTTCTCCAAAAACACGTAACAGAGCTAGTACTGTGTAAAGGGATCAAAATTTACCACGAGAGAGCTGACTGACACACAACATGGTCGTGTAAGTCTCATTTCCTTAGGCAAACTTCAGGATATGGGTCAGAAAACTTGAATTGTCTTAGCAGTTTGACAATAAACTTGTCTGGCAATGTTACAATTAATGTGAAATAAGCCAAAAATTTGTCAGACCAACTGGTTTTGTTTCTCATGGATGCAAACCAACTTTATGTCATGACTGTGTTTTTAAGCGAAGTTCAAGTTCAACTTACATAAGCCCTTTTTTTTTTTGGAAGGCCATAATTTATGACTGGATTTATATATTTTTTTTTATTTTTTTAATTATTTTTTTTTTCCTAGAACCAAAGTTCTGAGTATTTTATACAACATATAGAGACCATGAACCTCAAAAGAAAACAACACAAACTTCTTTCAGGCATTTGTAACACTGAGAGGAAGCAGATTATCTTGTATGCTTCTTCAGTAACCACTTTATCTTACTGAAGAGATGGATTACAATGAGGAATGAGTGTTGCAGAGCTGTCTGCCTAAACAGCTGATAGTCAAGCTTCCCAGTTGACAAATGACTGTTATTTCTCTGTACGTGAGAGAGAGGAACTAGGCAAAAGACCAACGGCAAGATTTTTCCCTGAAAACGAAGAGAAGAAAGTCAAGGCTGAAACCAGCACTTGACTTGCCTTATTTAGTCATCTTGGTAAGCTGAGGGGAAGCCAAGAGAGTTCAAATTCTGTCTTGATGGCAGCTGCCAGCTCACCACCCACCCATACACAGGTACCGATTGCTTGGCCAAGCGATGTGCATCTGGGCCGGGCTGCACCGCTCACCTCACATCACCCGTCCGGGAGCCCGGGGACACCGGCACAAGGCCTGGTGTTGACGAGGGGGACCAGGATAATATCACATAGGAAAATAAGGCTCCGTCAATTCTCACCTCTCACTTCTTGATTTGGGCTGTAATTGCTAGATAGGGTAATAATCCAAAATTAAATTCAGGCATAGGGCATGAGGGTCTGCAGAAGGAAAAACACATTTTCCTGAAAAGAAACAGGCATGGGAACTACAGGCAAGTTGAGTCAGCCCAGTGTTTTTCTCTCATTCAAAATACTCACTACTGTTAATAGAAGTTACACACATACAGCACGGAGATTAAGCCTAAAGGGCACGCTGCCAAGTGGCTGCAAGGAGATAGTATTGAAACACAGTATGGATCTATCTTCGTAAGGGCAACGACTTTGTTAAGGGCACAGAATTAGCTGCCAGCCTAAGCCAACAATTTGACCGTAGCAGACTAGAATAATCTGCTCAGTTTTCACCAGTCGTGTCCTCCAAAACTCTGCTGGTTAATGCCGCATTACAGCGCTCAGAGCTACAAACTCCAGCTAATGAATTCTGTCAGATTACTAACTCAGTGAGTAGACACCAAGTCAGTAAATGCCATTCAAAAAGCAGCACTACAGACAGAACACAGTACTTGCCATTTCTGATGCATTGCCATAGACACGGTTTCTCAGCAACATTTATAAAAATACATCATGTTCCTGCCTTCAAATCCTATACTACACGACCCTATAAATTCAATTTAAATAATGTATTTTAAGCACCTTTGACAATAGCAGAGGAAAGGAAAAGAAATGGTGCTATTTATCATACAAAAACATCGAAGAAATCTTCAGTGGTCATTTTCCATTCCTGTCAAACTGCTCAACAAAATGCCTTATTGTTGGATTCATTTTCTACTCCCCTTTGTCTGTGTTTGACACCAAAAAAAAAAAGCCTGTTTCACCAGTGCCAGTTTTTCTTGAAGCTATTCTTTCATGTGTACCTTCAGGACAGCAAGTCATAACCTCAGTTCTAGTAAAGAAGGATTATACCTTTTTCAAGAAAAGCCAGCTGCTTCTTACATTGTAAATGTCATCTTTACAGCATTCAAGGACCAAGAATCTTCCTCCTGAAAGGAAACTCCCTAAAAACGAGCAAGCCTTCAGAGGTCCCAACAGATCAATGCCATTTAGACCCCACCACATGGTGTCCTTTCCTTGTCCTTGACCGGCATACCAGGCTGGACAATCAGAGAAACAGAGGCTTCAAGTACTACTAAAGACTTATAAATAAATTACATTTCTGTTTATAATTTACAGTTAGTTTTTGTTTCTTTCAGTCATGAACAAAAACAATTTCTGTTAACTGTTTCAACAGAACCCAGGCCAGCTATATTCTGCTGATATTTTAAGAGAAGCTGGTGTAGGGGGTATCTACCCTCATTATCTGGGAAGAGCCTGTGCATGGCTCATGCCAATGAACAGGAGGGCTGCCTCAGGAGCATCTTCAAAAGAATAACATATCAGGTAAGAATATCACCAAAATCCCTTTTGCAGGTTTAAAAGCATCTAGGGTTCTTCGTGCCATGTCTCTTTTGAAACAGACAGTCCTTTGGGGCTCGAATCCTTCTGTTATATTTTTGAAATTTATTTAGGGTTTCTTACTTTGTTTTTATTCAGGCTTAATACCAAGATATGATAGCTGTTTTGAGGTCCTTGGCCATTTTGAAACATAATGTAGATTGCTAATAAGTTTGTCTGTTAAAAAAATGAAAAGCTAAACACATCCAGGCCGTTTATGAAGCTCTTTCACTTGAACATTAACACTTTTCTTCTTTTAGCAGATTTGAATACACTTTTCCTTTTTAGTATCAAGACAATAAAATACTGTGACGTTTTGTAAAAGCTCATCTGAGGGAGATGAGCAATAAATCATCCTGCTCACCCTGCAATAAAAAGATCCCTTGATACCACGGTATTCTGCAAGGGCACAGTTACAAATTATCATTTGGTTTCATGGCTGAGAAATTACTACTTTTTACTGAAATCAGACAGTAAATCTTAAAAGAAAAAAAGTTACCACAAAAAAAATTTTCAAAGTTGTAAATGCTGTAAAGCAATCAAGCTTGCGGAGTCAGTTTTACGAAGGACGAATTATCTTGGGGAGAAGGAAGAGATGTAAACCGCACTGCTGTCAGCATCAGTAGCTTTTGCTTGGTGAGAGAGATGGTTAAGACAACAATAGAGCCAATATGTTGAAGCAAGGGCAAAAATATTAAAGAATTAACAAGAAAGAAGGACTTACAGAACCTAGGACAAAAAGAAAGACGGCTCACCCTGTAAGCCATTACCATTTTTAATGACCATAATCTGAATTTCTATAAACTGCCAAATCTAATTCTGCCAAGGAGCTGCTAAGTTACTGTTATTTACTTATAACAGTAACTAAAAACAGTGAGTTTATTTTTTTCCACATTATGCTGAGAAGGAGAACTAAACCAAAATGACAATATGAAGACGTTGGGTTCATCCAGACAGCTAGAGTCAGAGCTGGTGAAAAGTTACTGGGATGGCCAAAGTTACAAGTGATTATCTGTTTGTCCGTCCGTCCGTCCATCCATCCACACACACATGGTTGGTCAGCCTATTCCAGGGCTCAGCACCTTCACTAATCTGCTTTTTAGGTTATCAGGAGTACTGAACTTTATAAACTGAAGACCTGTTGGGGAAATTTCTTTTTAAATGTATGACAAGTTATCTAGAAAAATACAATGGATTTCACAAGTTTAGAAGTCATCTGAATATCTATACCAGAGTCAACTTAGATGACAATAGAAATTTTCATTTTATAAAATACTGTCATCGGAGAGTGCTTTGTTCCTAACTGTAGTTCTACAAGAGGCTGATCAAGAAAACATGAAATCATGAAAACAACTGCCATTAATTTAAACTAGATTGAGACTGAAATCCAAAAAAAAGGTTTTCACCAGGTAGTCACTGAAGCCAGCTCTAATCAGAGAAATGATCATTCATCTACCCTTTCATATATAATTGCCATATGTGCTGTCATACCTTTTCTTTACCTACTGCCTGCTGTAGAAATGATATATTCTACCCAGTGTAGTCACAATTAAAACTTATCAGCCTCAGACACACAGAAATGTTTATTAAAAATTTACTCGGAGAACGCACCACTTATTTTAGATGTGTGTAAGAGTAAACATCATGTTAAAGCTCTGTAAGGATTTGCTTTTGCAAAGAGCCACTTGCCACTTTGAGATAGTCTTACAACTCAGTGGAAAATGCAATTTCCTCTGAATAAAACCACTGTTCAGAAAAACTGAGAATGCAAAAAAAATCAAGCACTCACCTTTTTCATTGCTACTTGTTGGTGTTGGGGGGAGAATTCCAGGCTTAGACTTGTCGTAATTGTTAAAGCTCTGGCTGCGTCGATTGTTGGCACTAATAGAACCACGAGCCTTGGTCTCACTGCCTGCAGCGGACACCCTCGTGGTAGGGCCTGGAAGCCTGATGAAAGAATTACAATAAGATTAGATCTACAAAGAAGAACTCTGAGAAAGCAACTGTGGAATACCATGCATAGGCTGAAAAGAAAAGGATCGACACCACCAACATATTTTTAAGGTCTTTGTCCTTATGAAAGATAAAATCAAAAAATCATCCTAGATGAAAAATACAAGGTAAACCAGTTGAAGTCTGAACTGCTTCACATCAGGGGAAAAAAAAAAAAAGAGAGAGAGAGAGAGAACCTAAACCATTTAGTTAGATACTTTAATATATTTCCAAGAGAGTTTTTGGCTCAAAAATAAAAAATCAGGATCCAGTGCTAAAATTCCTGCGTACGTTGACTAATAGCAGAATTGGCAAACAGTTGAGTTGTTTCTAATAGACTCAACACAAAATATACTTAACTACCTCCCACCAAGTCAGGTGATATAATCAGACCTTCTCTATATAGCTCCTTCTTCTTCCATGATTCACCTTTCATTAATGGTCACTTTCTGTGCATCTTGTAAATCAGAAATAGCTGCAGTATATTCAGCGCAGTAATAGCACTGCTGCAAGCTTAAGGCCAAATGAGACACTACTATTCTTAGACCAGATTGCTGAGCAGGGCTACACTTATTTTGGAAATAACAATGAGACAGAATACGGCTGCCTTTTTCCTTGTAGGGAAGCACATTACAGCTGTGGTCTGAAAGCTACAAAGCCTAATGGCCAAGCCCAGCAAAACATTAACTGGATTTAATTTGCGCCCATAAAGTCACACAAAGCTTAATTTTCCCCTCTTAGGGCAACCACATTGTCAGTGAGCAGGTATAAGCCCCTGGTTTAAACCGAAAAAGGATGGCAGCAAGCTGTTTCAAGGAAGGGCTTTCCAACTTGCATTTCCTTACTGTAACCCATATTTAAAAGATTTAGATGTTTACCTAGAAAAAAAAAAAGGCAGTTCAGATTCTGGAATAAGTAGACAGGAAAGGATACTTGTTGCATGCTTTTCAGGCAAAAGGGGACGGGTAGAATTTCCTAAAAAGCCTGATGAGTAGAAAAGCCACAGGCATAACATCTCGAAACAGTATGTGTGCTCGAGTCCTTCAAAGTCAATGTTTATACACTCAGTTGCCATGTCTGCACTGTATTTTGTGCGCCAGTGAGCCTATTTCCACATTCCAAATTGACAAAACATAAAACATTGAAAGATTTGTTAGTTCCTCAAAATCCACACAGAAGAGAATTAGTGAAACAGCTCACGGTTTTCAAAAGCAACAAGATCACACCAAGGATTAAAAGATAGGATCAGTTCATGTCACACACAGCAGCGCTGAAGGGGACTTCTCTGTGCTTTGTATTTTTTGCACAGTAGAATCTCTTTAGCACTGTCCTGTATAAAATAAAATAGTCAATATATCTTAAATAACCTGTGCCAATAATAGGCTGAAATGAAGAAGTCCCAGTTATCTGCAAGAATGGGGACGCAACAGACCAAATCACTGCTGTGCCCACGGGAAGGAAAAGAAGCCAGGAAGGAGTCTGGCAGCGCTTCCTAAACAAACTGGCTTCTCAAAGACTAGTGAAGAAATAGGAAATAGGGAAAGAAACATGAAGGAGAAGAACAAAAACGTCAGCAGCTGCATGCACATGCTTTCAAAGCTCAAAATGGGAAAAAACATCAGGGCATCATTCAAATACAAAAGCAAAAAATCATTCGCAAACTCAAATCACTGCGGATCTGGCACAGCACATCATGGTTCTGAGGTTTACTTTGTTGAAGCCTTTTAGACAAGCCCCTCAATTTAGCCAGGAAGAGCAGCCTCTTTTAACACTGGGGGGTGCTAGAAAGTTGTACGTGGCCGTCACTGCAGTGAAGTGCAAATGGGAACCCCCCAGAGATGCTTCATCCCCAGTAGAGGAGACTATGTGGGAAGAAGCGGGGATATTGCAGGGGAAGGAACAACTGCTCTTTGTAACAACTGTCACGCTGCTCTTCTGGAGGTCTTGGGGGGCATTGAGACTAGAAAGTTCCCTAACAGCTTGCTTTGCTTCATAGGAAACAAGCCAGGTTTCTCATGGGTAGGGAGAATACTCAAGATCCCTCAGGTGTAAGTTTCTACAAAAGGGTGAAACACTGTGAGTACAGGCTGAGCACTGCAGGGAGGCCACCAGAGCACCCAGTACTGGAGGGGAGCCTACTGGTGGGGCTGACAGGAGGCACGGGATGTGTCCCCATGCTGGGTGGGAGAAAAGGCTCCCCACACATGCCCACGCAGGCTTTGCAAATCTCTCATTTTAAAGTAAACGAAGCTACTCAAAGCTTGCCACCACTCAAGAAGTGGCAAGTTTTAAACTCAATCAGGACTGTCACTGCCAATAAAAACAGAGAGAATAAAAAACATGAGCTAAAAACAACTCTTGAAAGAAGTATAATCTCTCCTACATTGTTTCCCTGTAGTTTAACTGACTGATCTTCTTTTTAGCCCATGCATTTGGTCTTAGGCCAAAATATTTTACAGTGAGATTTGTGAAATCTAGTAAAAAATCTAGGTGCAGGGAGATGTTCCTGGCTTCTTGCAGCTGGAGACAGGGCACCGAGCTCAGAGGACACTCTCTGTTACTACTCTTCAGCATCTCTTCTAAGCAACTATGAACTGTCAAGCCATGATCATGATCAAGAGAGAACATGAAAAGGAAACAGGGAACATTTTAAAAGGGGTTATGGTGCAGACCTTCACTGTTGTCATAAAAGAAGTAAGACGGGAGAAATAAATCCAAATTATACATAGCTAACAATCTATAGAAACTTGCCAAGCTGAATACAGTCATAAATAATGGTACACCAGCTTAGCAAAAATCATACAGAATAGTTTAATAATGTACCACTCTATAAAACATCCTCATAAAACATTTTTATATATAATTGTAATAAAAGGCAAAGTTAAGATTAATAACTACATTAGCAACACTTACAGCAATCCTTATGAGTGCTGAGATGAGATGGCCATAGGGGCTGGCATGCAAACCAAGCTGGGATTCAGGACAAAAAGTAGGTTGAAATACCTATTAATCATTTTCAGGGAGATCAGATATTCTCAGTTTCAGAACACTGGGGAGTGCAGGAGCTCCGATGGAAACACCCACACAATGCTGTTTCAGCTCACATGGCGTGTGTTGGCTATGCTCCACTTACTAGCTGGGACAGCACTAGCCTGATGCTGGTAGTTTCAATAATACAGATCTAAATACAAGTAATACAGACGGGGAAAGTGGGGAGAGCACTCCCAGAACCATGTTTTGTTCTCAAAAACAAAAGCTCGTAAGGACAAAATTATTTTCTTGTGGGCCAAAATGCATTCCACACCTTGGAAAAAAAAAAAAAAGTTAAAATTGGTCCAATACTTGCACGTTTCAGCTGCTTTTAAGATGCCTGGTTACAAACAAGGAGGTAAATATATTCAGCATGAACCCTACGCATGCATCCAAAAATATTGCAAAAGGATTATTCATGCTTTGCAGAAGATGAAGAAATGCTAACCTAGAAGACTTTTTCTGACCAAGAGTGAATCGGATGATTTTGCTTTGAGATGAGTCCCTGGGAGATGCACTGTACAACAGGGAAGAAAAAGTGGAAGACATCATTGAGCACAGAAAGTTTTTGGTTTTTATGCCACTGAATTTAGTAACTAGCTTAAAGGAATAAGGAGCTTTTATAAATTTCAAAGGAAAGAAAGCTTCTTGCCTAACTACAACTTCAGGTCAAAATCAATTTTTATAAAGTAATGAAGATGCAATTTTGCACGCAAAGTCACATTGTATTACCCTTCAGCTCCTCAGCTTGTTATTATATATAGTTTTCTGCAGCATCTGAGCAATTTCAGCTTATTATATACTAAGTGCAAATGTATGTGTATATATACACATATATACACATTATGACATTTAACACCTCAAGGTTGGTTATTTTTAAATCTAATCTTTCCATCTAAGATGAGCATGGTTCATTAAGAAAAACATAAGCAAAACAAAATGAGCTCAGAGTAGTGTTTCTCTTAGAAGACCTCACTTAAATTCTCTATATCCCACATAAAGCAGCACTTAGTGTTCATCTCAGTATGTGTTACCTTAACACCAGTCAGCCTTAACCTGTGATATTTTGAAACAAATAAGCTTTCACTAAAAAACGTAGCAAATATGACTTCAGCCTTTCTTCCTGCCCACTGATTCCCACTAAAATGTTCATCCCCTTAACGGGAATGGTCAGATAAGCAGAAGGCTGTAAATATATTCACACTGGTATTGCCTTCATCAATGGCTTTTATGCTAACCCAGAAAGAGCACCTGTAGGATAAAAGACCCTCAAGACACAAAGACCCCCCTCTGTTACCTATACTATGATCTAGGAGTCCCAATAAACACCAACAGTGAACATTTTTTTCATTTAAGCCATCAACTTATTTTTGTTGACCAATAATCTTAGATTTGATTTTGACCATCACTAGTTGTGATAAGCTCTATTTCCTCTACAATTATGAGAATCTTCCATGTCTTAGTGAGGACGGCAATTGGTCTTCACATGTCTGTAGTATACACTCTGTAATAGCAAGGATACATGTATATATGTTTTGAAAGTAGAAGGAAGCAAAAGGAATACTGAGAAAAATATCCTTATAAAATATGGTGGTCTTGCAAGCATTCTGCATTCATTGAACCAAGTACTTTTAGCATGGAGAATATATTTAAGCATGTGCTTTGATTACCAAAGGTGTGAAGTCAATTGCTACCCAGCACTCAATTTCCAACACTGACTTTATTCTGGAGTAGAACTAAAGAAAGCGGATTCTTTGACTCTTGAAGACCTTTAAGAAGAAGAAAAACAAACAAACAATGAAAAAAAAAAAAAAAAAAGGAAAATTTCCCACCTTGACTGCATTTCTGGTTGTGCTTTTAACTGATGCTGTGCAGCTTGCTGGGGCTGTTGGCACTGAGTTTGGAGTGAAGCTGGCACCTGTTGCTGCTGTTGCTGTAGCCCGACCTGGCACTGAGATGGAGGCCCTGTTTGCTGGGACAATGGGGGAGGTTGCTGGGATGGATGGTGTTGTGGTTGCTGTTTCTGTGGCTGCTGTTGCTGTTGCTTGTATCGAGACAAACTGAAGAAAAGGCCCAAGATGGCCTTTAGATTCCCATTCCTGATTTCTGTAAAGCAATATTCAAAAGTCACTCGGTTGTTTCTTTTTAACAGTGCAGTCTTAACACCATCTGAACTCGTTTCCTTTAAGACATGACAGACTTTCTGCAAATCTCATAGATATTACAGCTGATTACCAGTGAGCACCAACTACATATACATTAGTTTTCCCCTGCAGTGACTGCAACAGATGTCTTCCATTTCTGCTATTTTGTGTTAACGTTAGTGTGCTTAGAAAGATAATTCCTTTAAACAGTTCCTTTAAACTTAAGTAACTAAAACAAACAAAAGACAACAACAATAAAAAAAAAACAACAACAACACAGCAACAAATGCATTAATAACATCATGCTGTAAATAATTTCAGTCCCAAATTTGAATGAAGAGAAGAAACTACTCAGTTATCATGCTGCATTGTATCATTTCTGGAATATCAGACTAATCATTTCCATTAAGAAGATCTGGTGCAAGTTATACACTAGAAAACATGATTATTGTGCAAGACTGCTGTATTAGAACAGATAATCGCTAATTGGATACTATCACAAGCTGATACAGAATGGATACCCAAGGTACTTAAAAGTAGGTTGACAGTGAATGAATAAACTCACAGGCCCGGCTCTATCCTTTATTCCCTCTCCCAGTCACTCTTCTCAGTGCATTGCTCATTTTTGCTATGTAGCAAGGCTCTGTTCTTAACCACAAGCCCTTTGCTCAGCAAATATCAAGCTCACGTATTAATGTTTGCTTCCCTTCCTATACAAGCATCCAACTTCGGTCTCCTTCCCTAGCTAAGTCTCAATCTACCTCTTCTTCCTAGCAGCTGATCTAATTTACTTTCTTCCTTAATTTTGTCTGGGCCCATATTCATGTCCTCAGTCACCCTGAGACCTTATCTAAGCAGTCCTGGTCATTATTCAGACCCAGGGCACTCCTCTCCTCTCCTCTGACTCGATTTCCTTCCCCGCAGGCTGGCCCCTCTAGAAGGCTCTATCCCACCAGGGCCCTGTTCTCTTGCTTAAATGATTACCAATCCCAGGGCCCAGAGTTGTCATCCTCTGCCTTCCTTTGTTCTCTTAGCCAACTTTAGCCTCTTCCTGGACAGCAGGATCCCAGTGAACCCTGCGTGTTGCTCCCTTTTCCAGTCTACTCCTGCCCCCACGCAGCGTCAGGCCACAAACCCAGTCTCCCCCATCACCCTTTACGTGAGGCTCTTTCCTTGTCTAATCTGCCTGTGTTTGGCTAGGGAGGATACTGGATGGAAGCAGACAATAAAGCAAAATAGACACAAAAGACACAAAAGAACGGTAAAAAGGATTTCCTTATCTCTAGCAAAGAACTGGATTTACTCATGGGAATTGTAAGGAAAGTATCACTTAATCACAGGCCGAAGCATAACTAAACAGCCCCAGAGGCACTGGGAAGCTTAACTGCACAAACACGGGCCAGAAGATAAAAGAAATCACGGCCAGGAGATAAAAGAAATGTGAGTCTACATGTTTAAACTTAGCAAAGCGACACGCAATTGAAAACAAGGCCCTGATTTCAATGTGAAGTGAGAAGCAATTAAAACAATAACCCCACCTAAAACCTGTTGACTTTTGTGGATGTGAGTCTTCTGTCATAACCAGAAGAGAAACCTGCTTCTGAAGTGCTTAAGGTGACAAAAAACAATTTAGTAAGGTTCAGAAGAAGCAGCCTCTTTCCCTCTGGGTTTTAAGTGCAATATTTCAGACGGGACTTTTAGAGGTAGTTCTGTTTCCCTTATCTTAAAAACAGACTGAGGTAATTCACCTGGCAGCTCGCCCCTGCCCTTCGCACGGGAAGAGCACTTCAACCCCATGGCACCCTGCCCGTCTGCCCGGCCTCTCCTGCCTTACCTCCCCTCCTGGCCACGGGCAGCTCAAATAAGAGCAGCCACCCAGGTAAGGGCAAGCACGTCACCCACTCACTTTAAATCTGCAGCCCCAAACCGGTTTTGTATATTTCAGACACTTGAGATATTTGAAAAGAGTCTGGAATTTGGTTTTAAGTGAATCCACACGAATCCACCCTTTGGGAATTTCCATGCTGTAATGGCTCTGCTGCTGCTTGTTTCACCTACAGCCATAATTACAGCTTGCCGATCATCTCTTTCTGCACAAAAATACATTGGTCTTTGTGGAAATAGAAAAAAAATATCAATACAAAAATACCTTGTGAAACAAGGAAAAAGTAAAGAAAAGAAAGGTCTGTTGGACAGATTAGTAGAGAAAAGCCCTTATCTGATCCCTCGAACACTTGCAAATGAAATTTCCGCAAATCATAAACTAATTATATACAAAAGAGAGATCAAAGCAAACCAAGGGAGAACAACTGAAATGGCCTACCG